>NC_084557.2:52015691-52240691 GCF_033978685.3 Nerophis lumbriciformis
CCGTAAACCAGGCACGGGTAGATTTTGCGCTGTGTGCAGGCGCCAAGTCCTGTTGGAACTTGAAATCTCCATCTCCATAGAGCAGGTCAGCAGCAGGAAGCATGAAGTGCTCTAAAACTTGCTGGTAGACGGCTGCGTTGACCCTGGATCTCAGGAAACAGAGTGGACCGACACCAGCAGATGACATGGCACCCCAAACCATCACCCAACCATGCAAATGTTGCATTTCCTTTGGAAATCGAGGTCCCAGAGTCTGGAGGAAGACAGGAGAGGCACAGGATCCACGTTGCCTGAAGTCTAGTGTAAAGTTTCCACCATCAGTGATGGTTTGGGGTGCCATGTCATCTGCTGGTGTCGGTCCACTCTGTTTCCTGAGATCCAGGGTCAACGCAGCCGTCTACCAGCAAGTTTTAGAGCACTTCATGCTTCCTGCTGCTGACCTGCTCTATGGAGATGGAGATTTCAAGTTCCAACAGGACTTGGCGCCTGCACACAGCGCAAAATCTACCCGTGCCTGGTTTACGGACCATGGTATTTCTGTTCTAAATTGGCCCGCCAACTCCCCTGACCTTAGCCCCATAGAAAATCTGTGGGGTATTGTGAAAAGGAAGATGCAGAATGCCAAACCCAAAAACGCAGAAGAGTTGAAGGCCACTATCAGAGCAACCTGGGCTCTCATAACACCTGAGCAGTGCCAGAAACTCATCGACTCCATGCCACGCCGCATTAACGCAGTAATTGAGGCAAAAGGAGCTCCAACCAAGTATTGAGTATTGTACATGCTCATATTTTTCATTTTCATACTTTTCAGTTGGCCAACATTTATAAAAATCCCTTTTTTGTATTAGCCTTACACAATATTCTAATTTTGTGACACACGGAATTTTGGATTTTCATTTGTTGCCACTTCAAATCATCAAAATTAAATGAAATAAACATTTGAATGCATCAGTCTGTGTGCAATGAATAAATATAATGTACAAGTTACACCTTTTGAATGCAATTACTGAAATAAATCAAGTTTTTCAAAATATTCTAATTTACTGGCTTTTACCTGTATGTCTTTTTTTTTTTTTTAATTTGTTTTAATCTACCAATACCTTCTTTTGTTTGAGATTATAAAGGAAACTAGTTTTATTTGCATAATTCAGAGTATAATTATATAATATAATAATTTGAATCTATTGTATGGTGGGAGTCTGAGTGGATGAGTCAGAAAAGTAAGCAGATTGTTTTGTTGATGAATCAATCTGAAAATGAATGAAATTAAATAAAAAGTCTATATGTCTTGCCTTTCATTTATTGTATTTTTTTCCTGTGTTTGCAGGCCACTTAACTACACTTATTTTAGCTCACAATCACTGTAACTTGACAACGTTATTTCACCAATAAATGTTAAGAATGAAAACACAGCAATAATACAATTAGTATTTCAGAATAATTCCCACCAATTGATCACGTGTAAACATATAAATTATTCTGATTCACATTTGATCTTTTAACAGCTACCAGTGATTTTCTCTAATAAAAAAAAACTGTTAATATTGAGTCACTATACTGTTATTTTCAAGTAACACATTTGTATTATTGTAATTGATTTGATTTGATACGCTCCCGCATTTCTTTCCTATCTGTTGTTTCCGTGGGGCCAAATAGGGGACGGACGGGGGAGGAGATAGAGAGAAAAAGAAGAGAGAGCGGGAGACATAGACATCTTATAAGTAGACGCAGCATTGGCTGCTGTGACGCGAGAAATTCGGCCGCCATCTTGAAGTGGTGATGAGGGGCGAGCAGCCTAAACTGACAGTTGACAGGTAGAAAACAAAGACGCTGAACTGACAGTTGACAGGTAGAAAACAAAGACGCTGAACTGACAGTTGACAGGTAGAAAACAAAGATGCTAAACTGACAGTTGACAGGTAGAAAACAAAGACGCTGAACTGACAGTTGACAGGTAGAAAACAAAGATGCTAAACTGACAGTTGACAGGTAGAAAACAAAGACGCTAAACTGACAGTTGACAGGTAGAAAACAAAGATGCTAAACTGACAGTTGACAGGTAGAAAACAAAGATGCTAAACTGACAGTTGACAGGTAGAAAACAAAGATGCTAAACTGACAGTTGACAGGTAGAAAACAAAGACGCTGAACTGACAGTTGACAGGTAGAAAACAAAGATGCTAAACTGACAGTTGACAGGTAGAAAACAAAGATGCTAAACTGACAGTTGACAGGTAGAAAACAAAGATGCTAAACTGACAGTTGACAGGTAGAAAACAAAGATGCTAAACTGACAGTTGACAGGTAGAAAACAAAGACGCTGAACTGACAGTTGACAGGTAGAAAACAAAGATGCTAAACTGACAGTTGACAGGTAGAAAACAAAGATGCTAAACTGACAGTTGACAGGTAGAAAACAAAGATGCTAAACTGACAGTTGACAGGTAGAAAACAAAGATGCTAAACTGACAGTTGACAGGTAGAAAACAAAGACGCTGAACTGACAGTTGACAGGTAGAAAACAAAGATGCTAAACTGACAGTTGACAGGTAGAAAACAAAGACGCTGAACTGACAGTTGACAGGTAGAAAACAAAGATGCTAAACTGACAGTTGACAGGTAGAAAACAAAGATGCTAAACTGACAGTTGACAGGTAGAAAACAAAGATGCTAAACTGACAGTTGACAGGTAGAAAACAAAGATGCTAAACTGACAGTTGACAGGTAGAAAACAAAGACGCTAAACTGACAGTTGACAGGTAGAAAACAAAGATGCTAAACTGACAGTTGACAGGTAGAAAACAAAGATGCTAAACTGACAGTTGACAGGTAGAAAACAAAGACGCTGAACTGACAGTTGACAGGTAGAAAACAAAGATGCTAAACTGACAGTTGACAGGTAGAAAACAAAGACGCTGAACTGACAGTTGACAGGTAGAAAACAAAGATGCTAAACTGACAGTTGACAGGTAGAAAACAAAGATGCTGAACTGACAGTTGACAGGTAGAAAACAAAGATGCTAAACTGACAGTTGACAGGTAGAAAACAAAGATGCTAAACTGACAGTTGACAGGTAGAAAACAAAGATGCTAAACTGACAGTTGACAGGTAGAAAACAAAGATGCTAAACTGACAGTTGACAGGTAGAAAACAAAGATGCTAAACTGACAGTTGACAGGTAGAAAACAAAGATGCTAAACTGACAGTTGACAGGTAGAAAACAAAGATGCTAAACTGACAGTTGACAGGTAGAAAACAAAGACGCTGAACTGACAGTTGACAGGTAGACAACAAAGATGCTAAACTGACAGTTGACAGGTAGAAAACAAAGATGCTAAACTGACAGTTGACAGGTAGAAAACAAAGATGCTAAACTGACAGTTGACAGGTAGAAAACAAAGATGCTGAACTGACAGTTGACAGGTAGAAAACAAAGATGCTGAACTGACAGTTGACAGGTAGAAAACAAAAATGCTAAACGGACTGTTGAAAATAGGAATCGGGGGATTACTATTCACAAGTAAGATTTAACATTTAACCATGCAAATTTTGCATTTCCTTTGGAAATCGAGGTCCCAGAGTCTGGAGGAAGACAGGAGAGGCACAGGATCCACGTTGCCTGAAGTCTAGTGTAAAGTTTCCACCATCAGTGATGGTTTGGGGTGCCATGTCATCTGCTGGTGTCGGTCCACTCTGTTTCCTGAGATCCAGGGTCAACGCAGCCGTCTACCAGCAAGTTTTAGAGCACTTCATGCTTCCTGCTGCTGACCTGCTCTATGGAGATGGAGATTTCAAGTTCCAACAGCGCAAAATCTACCCGTGCCTGGTTTACGGACCATGGTATTTCTGTTCTAAATTGGCCCGCCAACTCCCCTGACCTTAGCCCCATAGAAAATCTGTGGGGTATTGTGAAAAGGAAGATGCAGAATGCCAGACCCAAAAACGCAGAAGAGTTGAAGGCCACTATCAGAGCAACCTGGGCTCTCATAACACCTGAGCAGTGCCAGAAACTCATCGACTCCATGCCACGCCGCATTAACGCAGTAATTGAGGCAAAAGGAGCTCCAACCAAGTATTGAGTATTGTACATGCTCATATTTTTCATTTTCATACTTTTCAGTTGGCCAACATTTCTAAAAATCCCTTTTTTGTATTAGCCTTAAGTAATATTCTAATTTTGTGACACACAGAATTTTGGATTTTCATTTGTTGCCACTTCAAATCATCAAAATTAAATGAAATAAACATTTGAATGCATCAGTCTGTGTGCAATGAATAAATATAATGTACAAGTTACACCTTTTGAATGCAATTACTGAAATAAATCCAGTTTTTCAAAATATTCTAATTTACTGGCTTTTACCTGTATATATATATAATAATATATCTATAATATAGCATATATATATATATATATGCTATATATATATATATATATATAGCATATATATATATAGGAAATACTTGACTTTCAGTGAATTCTAGCTATAAATATATATTTATTTCATTATATATATATATATATATATATATATATATATATATATATATATATATATATATATATATATATATATATATATATATATATATATATACACATATGTAACGGGTATAAGAAATACTTTGATTATTTGAGTGAAATTCCTGCTAAAATATGTCTATTGTTTTGTTATGTAATGAGAGGTCCAATTGCGCCATCTGCTGGTACATGAAAGTCTGTAAATATGACCGCAAACCGGAAGCTATTAGTAGACTTCCTGTCCTCTGCTAATGGTAAGCCACGTTCTGATATTGCTCCGCAAAATATTATATATTACACTAAAGCTAACGTGAGATTTATTGTAAGATACACAGTTATTTAATAGCAGTTGAAATGCTATGTTGTGGACTTTTTGTTTTGAATTGGTCAGGTGTATTACTATTTTGCACTGAAGTCCATATTATTTTCCCCTGTAGACATCAAAATCAGCAGAGGTGCTAACCACATATTGTGTATATGTGCGTTCTGATCACTCATTGCAGGTAATAATTTAAATAATAAGTTTTACGTGTCAAGACGTTCATATTTAAATGTTATTGTTCGCCATTTTAACATGCGAACAACGTGGTCTGTCATATTCGCTAGTCACCACCAGAGGGTGCTAAAAGTCCATTTAATTATTTGTGTCATGTCATGTCTTGTATTGTATTTTGTATTTTTCTATTTTTCTATTTCATAAATATATAAAAAAGGATGATGTTGGTTAAAAACCAAGTAAAGAATTTATTGTAATACCAGTAAAGGTAAAAGCAAGTTAAAACCATTATACGATCACACGTTAAAAAGTATACTGTTAAAAGCCCTTGTATTAAGTCACATCTGTAATTGTATATCATGTATTTGTAAAAATATGAAAATGTTATGTACTTGAGCAGACTTCCTGTCCTCTGCTAATGACATCGAAATCAGCAGAGGTGCTAACCACATATTGTGTATATGTGCGTTCTGATCACTCTTTGCATCATCCAATCCAGCCTGTGTGTGGGTTCTTGGCGGGACGGGTACACAGCAGTTACATATATATAAATATATATATAAATAAATAAATACTTGAATTTCAGTGTTCATTTATTTACACATATACACACACACAACACTCATCTACTCATTGTTGAGTTAAGGGTTGAATTGTCCATCCTTGTTCTATTCTCTGTCACTATTTTTCTAACCATGCTGAACACCCTCTCTGATGATGCATTGCTGTGTGGCACGCACAAAAATGCTTTCATCAAATGCACTAGAGTCTGGAATCTTCCATCTCTCCCTAGCATGGCCCAAAACTGGTCAATCTGCGCTTCCTGATGAAGATCTTAACTGCCAAGCACTTGGTACTCCACTACTTCTTCCCGGAGGCTATCCAGGTCCAATCGCAGCTGCGGCTTGGAATTTACAAGTGTGTTTGTCGTCGGCGTTGCCATGGCTGTATCTTCCGCTTTCTTCTGCTTCGTCTCCTTGTCGTGTGCGCAGTTGTGCACTGCACTCTCTAAAAGCCGTAGATGATATTGTCACATATGCATGTACAGTAGATGGCAGTATTGTCCCGTTTAAGAGTGTCAGAACATTGTTGTTTACGGCAGACAAACTGCTTTATGGTAGATGAAAACGTGACTGCTGTTGTTGTGTGTTGTTGCCGCGCTGGGAGGACGTTAATGAAACTGCCTAACTATAAACCCACATAAGAAACCAAGAACTCGCCCTCGATCATTCTACAGTTATAACGTGATTGGGCAGGCACGCTGTTTATATCGTGGGAAAGCGGACTCGGGTCTGCATGGAGCTGGAGGAGGCGTGGCCTCCAGCTCCGCCTGAATTTCGGGAGATTTTCGGGAGAAAATTTGTCCCTGGAGGTTTTTGGGAGAGGCGCTGAATTTCGGGAGTTTCCCGGGAGGGTTGGCAAGTATGCCCGCCTTCTGCCCGAATGCAGCTGAGATAGGCTCCAGCACCCCCCGTGACCCCAAAAGGGACAAGCGGTAGGAAATGGATGGATGGATGGAATTGCATGTTCTCCGGGTACTCCAGCTTCCTCCCACCACCAAAGACATGCACCTGGGGATAGGCCCCTCCCACCACCAAAGACATGCACCCTGGGGATAGGCCCCTCCCACCTCCAAAGACATGCACCTGGGGATAGGCCCCTCCCACCTCCAAAGACATGCACCTGGGGATAGGCCCCTCCCACCTCCAAAGACATGCACCTGGGGATAGGCCCCTCCCACCTCCAAAGACATGCACCTGGGGATAGGCCCCTCCCACCCCCAAAGACATGCACCTGGGGATAGGCCCCTCCCACCCCCAAAGACATGCACCTGGGGATAGGCCCCTCCCACCACCAAAGACATGCACCTGGGGATAGGCCCCTCCCACCTCCAAAGACATGCACCTGGGGATAGGCCCCTCCCACCTCCAAAGACATGCACCTGGGGATAGGCCCCTCCCACCTCCAAAGACATGCACCTGGGGATAGGCCCCTCCCACCTCCAAAGACATGCACCTGGGGATAGGCCCCTCCCACCCCCAAAGACATGCACCTGGGGATAGGCCCCTCCCACCCCCAAAGACATGCACCTGGGGATAGGCCCCTCCCACCACCAAAGACATGCACCTGGGGATAGGCCCCTCCCACCACCAAAGACATGCACCTGGGGATAGGCCCCTCCCACCTCCAAAGACATGCACCTGGGGATAGGCCCCTCCCACCTCCAAAGACATGCACCTGGGGATAGGCCCCTCCCACCTCCAAAGACATGCACCTGGGGATAGGCCCCTCCCACCTCCAAAGACATGCACCTGGGGATAGGCCCCTCCCACCACCAAAGACATGCACCTGGGGATAGGCCCCTCCCACCTCCAAAGACATGCACCTGGGGATAGGCCCCTCCCACCTCCAAAGACATGCACCTGGGGATAGGCCCCTCCCACCACCAAAGACATGCACCTGGGGATAGGCCCCTCCCACCTCCAAAGACATGCACCTGGGGATAGGCCCCTCCCACCACCAAAGACATGCACCCTGGGGATAGGCCCCTCCCACCTCCAAAGACATGCACCTGGGGATAGGCCCCTCCCACCTCCAAAGACATGCACCTGGGGATAGGCCCCTCCCACCTCCAAAGACATGCACCTGGGGATAGGCCCCTCCCACCTCCAAAGACATGCACCTGGGGATAGGCCCCTCCCACCTCCAAAGACATGCACCTGGGGATAGGCCCCTCCCACCTCCAAAGACATGCACCTGGGGATAGGCCCCTCCCACCCCCAAAGACATGCACCTGGGGATAGGCCCCTCCCACCACCAAAGACATGCACCTGGAGATAGGCCCCTCCCACCTCCAAAGACATGCACCTGGGGATAGGCCCCTCCCACCTCCAAAGACATGCACCTGGGGATAGGCCCCTCCCACCTCCAAAGACATGCACCTGGGGATAGGCCCCTCCCACCACCAAAGACATGCACCTGGGGATAGGCCCCTCCCACCACCAAAGACATGCACCTGGGGATAGGCCCCTCCCACCTCCAAAGACATGCACCTGGGGATAGGCCCCGCCCACCTCCAAAGACATGCACCTGGGGATAGGCCCCTCCCACCTCCAAAGACATGCACCTGGGGATAGGCCCCTCCCACCTCCAAAGACATGCACCTGGGGATAGGCCCCTCCCACCTCCAAAGACATGCACCTGGGGATAGGCCCCTCCCACCTCCAAAGACATGCACCTGGGGATAGGCCCCTCCCACCTCCAAAGACATGCACCTGGGGATAGGCCCCTCCCACCTCCAAAGACATGCACCTGGGGATAGGCCCCTCCCACCTCCAAAGACATGCACCTGGGGATAGGCCCCTCCCACCTCCAAAGACATGCACCTGGGGATAGGCCCCTCCCACCACCAAAGACATGCACCTGGGGATAGGCCCCTCCCACCTCCAAAGACATGCACCTGGGGATAGGCCCCTCCCACCACCAAAGACATGCACCTGGGGATAGGCCCCTCCCACCTCCAAAGACATGCACATAGGTTGATTGGTAACACTAAATTGGCCCTAGTGTGTTGTGAATGTTGTCTATCTGTGTTGGCGACTTGTCCAGGGTGTACCCCGCCTTCTGCCCGAATGCAGCTGAGATAGGCTCCAGCACCCCCCGCCACCCAGTAAGGGACAAGCGGTAGAAAATGGATGGGATGGACTCTGGATCTATTCTCCGCAACATCAGTTCCCAAATTGTGCTTATCATAAAAATGAAAATGAAATAAATGTCCTCTGTTCTGTAGATCATTGTCCAGGTTGCATTCTATTGTCATCTTCCTCTTGAAGATCATATGACATTTTCCCAAGGTGACAAAAAAAACACTTGAGCCGAAGTATGCATTAAGCTCCGAAAACATTCTCGAATCAATTGGCTCAAGTGGTTCATTGTCTCATGAGGCTTCATCTGACCCTCACAAATAAGCAGTGTAGACAATGTTTTATTTTGTGTTTTCTAGCCTGAAGGTATACCAGGCTCATTACAATGGAGCTTTACAGTATTCAAACATATCTACATACATGCTACTTTTAGTCATGGAGACAGGAGACCGTGTGCAGGTAAACGTTTAATTCATTAACGATACTGAGGAGCAGGCCCGGCCCTAACCAATCTGGCGCCCTAGGCAAGATTTTAGGTGGCGCCCCCCCCCCCCCCCCCCCCCCCCACACACATCGGCAGTGAAGTGTATATACTCACAAGAAACTGAATAGCTTTGTCTTTGATCTTTTTTTTTTTTACTTACAACTATACCTAATATATAAAGGGGTGGAAAAGTGACTATTACCTGCAGGGCAAACATTAGCTAACCAGAAGGCAGAGGTGGGACCAAGTCATTGTTTTGCAAGTCACAAGTAAGTCTCAAGTCTTTGCCCTCAAGTCCGAGTCAAGTCCCGAGTCAAGACAGGCAAGCCCCGAGTCAAGTCCAAAGTCAAGACTGGAAAGTCTCAAGTCAAGTCCTAAGTCCTGCATTTTGAGTTTCGAGTCCTTTCAAGTCCTTTTAACCACAGACTAATATATTAACACAGATTGAGTATGCTTTTCAAACGCTGTATTTATTTATTAAAACAAGTGCATTTTAAATTGCAGGAAAGAAAATTGTGCTGACATTGCACTTTATAATAGCACTATTAACCAGTCATTTTAAACATTAACTCATTCCTTTACAGAACAAACACATTGAAAAATAAAGTGCAAATGTACTTATTTGTACAAAAGTGTTAACATTGAAAAAACATGACATATACGTGAACATAACAAAAAAGTTGTACTTTTTATATGTCAGGGCCCTATGCTGCATTGCATTTGCAAAAGACCAAATTAGCCAAGAGTCTGTCAGTCATTTGTGCACGATGGGGGCGTAGTATTTATTTTACCTTTATTTTACTATTTTTGTCTTTTTTTAGGTGGCTAAAATACGCGGTGCTGCTGACCGCCGTCTAACGTTACGTGTGATATATTGACTAACGTAACCCTGCTTAAAAAAAATCACTGAACAAAAAGTATGAATAAGGTAGTGAACTGCAACAGATTCCCGTGTTTGCAATAACGTTATAACGTTAGCAGTGAGTTTACAGCCTCACTGATTTAACTACACAGCAAATAAAAGTCACGTTACTTAGCCAATAAACGTTATCTTACATTCAAAACTTACCGTTCTTTGTGCAACTTCAAATGCCGGACGAAGTTGGAAGTTGTTGCCTCTCCATCAGTCATTTTGGAACCGCATGTGTTGCATACTGCAAACCGTTTTGTGTTGACCACCTCGTAATTTTTATACCCAAACGAAATTATTTTAGGTATCATTTTTTGTTCACTGGCGTGTGGTTTGGACATGTCTTCTTCGTTGGTTGTCCTGCAATTTGATTGGATGAATGCTGTGTGATGAAAACAAAGTAGATCTAATTTGATTGGCTGTTGTACTGAGACCACACCAGCTGACACACGCAACGCTGATAGACAAGTACACAATGAAAAATACGGAGCGCTCCCGAATAACTTTTTCATCTTTGGGTTTTGGGGAAAGTAGCAAGTCATGTCAAGTCATGTCAATTCAAAAGGCTCAAGTCCAAGTGAAGTCACAAGTCATTGATGTTAAAGTCTAAGTCGAGTTGCAAGTCTTTTTACATTTTGTCAAGTCGAGTCTAAAGTCATCAAATTCATGACTCGAGTCTGACTCGAGTCCAAGTCATGTGACTCGAGTCCACACCTCTGCCAGAAGGCAATAACAATGTAAACAAAAACACCTGCTTAAAAGATCTAATACAAATGTCCCTGAGGAATGTAAGGTGGGAGTACTGTAATTACCTAACGTTACATTATTATTTAAAACAGAACTAGCTATTTATTGATTAGCAATTGCCGAATCATGTAACATTAGCTTAATGCTAAAAAGCCAGCTACTATCACATTCTGTGACAGACAAATAATTTCATGTAGGCTAACGTTACCTACCTGCTACCTCTGTCTTTTCTCGTTTCTCCTCCTCTTCTTTTCTCTTTTTTCTTCCCTGGGCACCTGACAGTTTTGGCCGTTTTGACATCTTGTGTTGATTTTTTGATGTGGTGACGTCCAAAAAGAGTCATGATACGGGAAGGGAGGGGGCGCATCGTTCGGGGGGTTGGCGTAATGTTGTAACAAATAATATTTCTATTAAATAGGCTTTACTTTGCATTTTAATTAACGTGGGATTAGTTTTTGTATTTAGAAATAATAGTACCAATTTTTCTTTTTTTTTTCTTTTTTTCTCCAACATTTGTGGCACTGGCGTGGCGCCCCCTAATGGACGGCGCCCTTAGCATTTGCCTATACGGCCTATGCCACGGGCCGGCCCTGCTGAGGAGTAGTGCAGCAAGGAAGTGCACAGGAAGCCTAATCACAAGCATGCAAACAAAGCAATAATCCAGCAACAAGAGGAAGGTCATACTGGATTATAAACCTTCTTAATTAGCGATCAGAGGCAGGCCAGTCCACTGATCGCTAATCAAGAGCAGGTGAGGGGAAACTGCGATCAAAATAAGTGGAGTGGTGGAGGCAAACATGAAGTGGAACGAAAAATAGGAGCACCCTACAGAAACTAAAACACCAAAAGTAGAAAAATGCAAAATAAAGTCAGGCCTGATGTCAATCAATCAATCAATGTTTATTTATATAGCCCTAAATCATGTGACTGGTCTTTACGATTTAAAGCCGGATGGTTGAAACTTTGAAGCTGTCAGGACTTGGACTTTGGCTTGGTTTGTTCTCCCGTGGTGCAAATGAACTGGACTGGTCAAGGCTTGAAGGTGGGTACATGATTTATTTTAAACTATCAAAAAAGGAATAAACAAAAAGCGCGCACAGTGGCGGAGAATAAAACTAGACTTTAAACACAAAACTTGCACATTGGCAGAAACTATGAACAATTAAACAAAACACTAACTGTGGCTTAACAAACAAAAACTTACTTGGCATGGAACCGGCATGAAAAAAAGAGTAGCAAGGGTCATCAGGGTGTGGAGAGTGTGCAGGAGCATAAATGTGGTGATGTCGTCAGGACGAACAACAGAAAATGAATGAACTTAAATACTATGGACATGATTAGTGAAAGCAGGTGCGTGACTCAAAACGTGAAACAGGTGCGTGACGTGACAGGTGAAAACTAATGGTTGCTATGGTGACAAGAGTGCACAATGAGTCCAAACGTGGAACAGGTGCGTGACGTGACAGGTGAAACTAATGGTTGCTATGGTGACAAAACAAAACAAAAGTGCACAAAAAGTCCAAAATTTAAACCGAACATTACTAAAACAAAACATGATCACACAGACATGACAGAAGCTATTTAAAAGCATGGTTCAGACCTCTTGCAATATGTTACCATCATGTCTTTGGGACTACAGAAATGGCTGACTTAATCACAACTACAATGGTGGCCACCCATAATGCAACAGTTAAACATGGCATAATGCTGAAAAAGTAGGGTGTCATATTACTGCCAAGTAGTGATGGGTCCGGCAACACCGATGCATCGGCGCATGCGTGGAGCTCATAGAGCAAAACCCTGTGTCGGTGCGCGTACCGCTTTTAGAAAGTCACGTGACCGATCATGAGCTGTTTTGGTCACGTGACCGATACGCCAACTGTGTCGCACTGACGCCTCCTCTGTGCCCTGTGAGCGTGTCTTTTCTACAGCCGGAGAAATAATAACTAAGAGAAATCGTCTAAAATGTAATACGTCGGAAAAACTTTTTTTTTTTTTTTTTTTTTTACAAAAATGTGTAAAAAAAATAAATAAAAAAGAAATTCCCAGTCCACAATCATCCACAACACGTTCTCTTAGATTTCCATGTTATGATACATGTTCACATTATTTATTGACTGTATCTAAAAAAGATAAAAATATATCTTTATTTAAATGAAGATATGAAATAATCCTAAATGAAATACAATGACTTGGTTTATATTATTGTATATACTAGGGCAGGGGTCACCAACGCGGTGCCCGCGAGCACCAGGTAGCCCGTAAGGACCAGATCAGTCGCCCGCTGGCCTGTTCTAAAAATAGCTCAAAGAGCAGCACTTACCAGTGAGCTGCCTCTATTTTTTTAATTGTATTTATTTACTAGCAAGCTGGTCTCGCTTTGCTCGACATTTTTCATTCTAAAAGAGACAAAACTCAAATAGAATTTGAAAATCCAAGAAAATATTTTAAAGACTTGGTCTTCACTTGGAATAAGCGGTAGAAAATGGATGGATGGATGGGTCTTCACTTGTTTAAATAAATTCCTTTTATTTTCTACTTTGCTTCTTATTACTTTTAGGAATACAATTTTAGAGAAAAAATACAACCTTAAAAATGATTTTAGGATTTTTAAACAAATATACCTTTTTACCTTTTAAATTTCTTCCTTTTCTTTCCTGACAATTTAAATCAATGTTCAAGTATTTTCATTTTTTTTTATTATTGTAAAGAATAATAAATATTTTAGCTTCTGGTTTTTCGACGAAGAATATTTGTGAAATATTTCTTCAAACTTACTATGATTAAAATTCAAAAAAAGTATTCTGGCAAATCTAGAAAATCTGTAGAATCAAATTTAAATCTTATTTCAAAGTATTTTGAATTTCTTTTAAAATTTTTGTTCTGGAAAATCTAGAAGAAATACTGATTCGTCTTTGTTAGAAATATAGCTTGGTCCAATTTGTTAAATATTCTAACAAAGTGCAGATTGGATTTTAACCAATTTAAAACATGTCATCAAAATTCTAAAATGTATCTTAATCAGGAAAAATTACTAATGATCTTCCATAAATTCTTTTTTTAATTTTTTCAAAAAGATTCAAATTAGCCAGTTTTTCTCTTCTTTTTGTCGGTTGAATTTTGAATTTTAAAGAGTCGAAATTGAAGATAAACTATGTTTCAAAATTTTATTTTAATTTTTTTTCGTGTTTTCTCCTCTTTTAAACCGTTCAATTAAGTGTTTTTTTTCATCATTTATTCTCTACAAAAAACCTTCCGTAAAAGGAAAAAAAAAATGTACGACGGAATGACAGACAGAAATACCCATTTTTTTATATATATATAAATGTATTTATTTAGCTATTCTTGTTTAAATCACACTTACGTGTAACTTACAAATGACAATATATTTATTTATTTAAGTGTGTATCAAACTGGTAGCCCTTCGCATTAATCAGTACCCAAGAAGTAGTTTTTGGTTTCAAAAAGGTTGGTGACCCCTGTACTAGGGCATCAAATCAGTGTCAGTTGAGTCGGTCCATAGGTTGCCTGTAGGGATTTTTAATGTCCAGCAGATGTCAGTATTTAGTGACACAGTATCGACACAGTATCAATACAGTTTTGCAATGTGTCGAAACGCTTCATGACGCCTCATCAACCCATCACTACTGCCAAGGCATGGAGGAGTTCTAATAAGTTCAAGTTAAAGTAGCAATGATTGTCACACACACACTAGGTGTGGTGACATTTGTCCTCTGCATTTGACCCATCCCCTTGATCACCCCCTGGGAGGTGAGGGGAGCAGTGGGCAGCAGCGGTGGCCGCGCCCGGGAATCATTTTTGGTGATTGAACCCCCAATTCCAAGCCTTGATGCTGAGTGCCAAGCAGGGAGGTAATGGCTCCCATTTTTATAGTCTTTGGTATGACTCGGCCGGGGGTTTGAACTCACAACCTACCCATCTCAGGGCGGACTCTCTAACCACTAGGCCACTGAGTAGGTGTAATAAGAAACACTTTTCAAAACGGCTTGTTTTTTTTGGATACAGTCAGCGCGCGCAGGTAACAAGTGAACCTTATGAGAACGTTAGGAGAACGTAGTGGCATTGTTATGGGAACGTTAGTTTGTAACGTTCAAAGAACGTGAGGTTGTGGAGTTCTTGCTTGGTTAGCAGAACGTTAGCCATGAACGTTTGACTAAAATGTTTAGGGAACTGTTTAGGAACATGCTATTTACGTCTGTTTTTGTGCTATATTGTCAGGACTAACACTCAAACAGAAAATTCAACTCTAATTCTTTATTAGTGATAATTATAATACAATAGAAATGGAATGCTGTGGTCTTGGCCGTGCGCGTCAGTGTACTCCTGCCCCTTATTGTTGGTTCTCTTCCTGGAAGTAAATAATTATAGATATTCACAAATACAACAAAGACAGCACTGGAATGTAGATGAATTGAATTCAATTAAAACATGGCATCATTTACTCCTTGTTTACTTGCTCAATGCTCACTGGTCTCACTGTCCCGTTTGCTTGGTTCTTTTCCCTTTTCCTGTTTTCATCTTCTTGGCTTCCTGCAAATTGCAAATTCAACACAGAACTGGGATCTTCATGAATTTAATTTAAAAAAAATTGGCATAATTCCTTTATCATTTACCTGGTCACTCATCTCACTGTCACTATCTCTGTTATTTTGCTTGTTTCTTTTTCCTTTTTTTGCCCTCCCTCTTCCTCCTCTTCTCCTGCAAGTAGTTATAATTGCAAATTCAAAAGACATGCAGTGGAACTTCAATAAAATGGAATTCAAAAATTGGGATATCTTATCTTCGTACCTCAAACTTTGAACCTCCCTTTCGAAAAGTGGCCAATTTTCAGGACCTCTCCAAGCTCACAATCTACTTCAGCTGTGGTTGTCTGTTTGTAAACACCCCTGCATGCCTCTGGAATCAACAGCCCATCCATCCATCCATCCATCTTCTTCCGCTTATCCGAGGTCGGGTCGCGGGGGCAGCAGCCTAACCAGGGAAGCCCAGACTTCCCTCTCCCCAGCCACTTCGTCCAGCTCCTCCCGGGGGATCCCGAGGCGTTCCCGGGCCAGCCGGGAGACATAGTCTTCCCAACGTGTCCTGGGTCTTCCCCGTGGCCTCCTACCGGTCGGACATGCCCTAAACACCTCCTTAGGGAGGCGCTCGGGTGGCATCCTGACCAGATGCCCGAACCACCTCATCTGGCTCCTCTCCATGTGGAGGAGCAGCGGCTTTACTTTAAGCTCCCCCCGGATGACAGAGCTTCTCACCCTATCTCTAAGGGAGAGCCCCGCCACCCGGCGGAGGAAACTCATTTCGGCCGCTTGTACCCGTGATCTTGTCCTTTCGGTCATAACCCAAAGCTCATGACCATAGGTGAGGATGGGAACGTAGATCGACCGGTAAATTGAGAGCTTTGCCTTCCGGCTCAGCTCCTTCTTCACCACAACGGATCGATACAGCGTCCGCATTACTGAAGACGCCGCACCGATCCGCCTGTCGATCTCACGATCCACTCTTCCCTCACTCGTGAACAAGACTCCGAGGTACTTGAACTCCTCCACTTGGGGCAAGATCTCCTCCCCAACCCGGAGATGGCACTCCACCCTTTTCCGGGCGAGAACCATGGACTCGGACTTGGAGGTGCTGATTCTCATCCCAGTCGCTTCACACTCGGCTGCGAACCGATCCAGTGAGAGCTGAAGATCCTGGCCAGATGAAGCCATCAGGACCAAATCATGTTTAAAAAGCAGAGACCTAATCCTGCAGCCACCAAACCGGATCCCCTCAACGCCTTGACTGCGCCTAGAAATTCTGTCCATCAACAGCACAATTTAGAATTCCCTTTAAAATAAATACCGTAATGATAACAGCTAAATCGACCTTGTGAGCATACATGCAACATGTTCAAAGATGCAAACCTATTATTAACACTTACTATTTATTATTCTATAAAAGGACAATTCCTCAAATGTCACTTTTCCTGTCTTTCCACGGAGGCCAAGCTGCTCCAGGACTTTGTTTGTGGCAATTTTCCTCAGCATTTTCCTCAGCATTGTCCTCACCGTGTCTGCCAAATTCTGCCCACCAAGAGCAGTAAGAGCTTTCACCTATACAAATAAATAAACAACAATATTGTACTTGATTAGAACATGTTTTTTGATAACTAAGCAAGATAATTTTGCAGTGGGGAATTCAAACTAATCACCAGCTGTTTTCTGAGCAGAAGATCGTTGGTCTTTGGTCAGTTTGGAAACAATATAACAGCCAAAATGCACGAGAAATGCATGCTAGTTTATATGGTGCCGGCCGTTGAGCATGGCGCGCATTTGACACAACCCTAAAACCGTAAAATGGTCTGAAATTAATCATGTAGGTTGGAAATTGTTATACAAAAATGTGCTTCGTATTTCACTCTTTCTATCTACTTACATGCAGAGGTGTGGACTCGAGTCACATGACTTGGACTCGAGTCAGACTCGAGTCATGAATTTGATGACTTTAGACTCGACTTGACAAAATGTAAAAAGACTTGCAACTCGACTTAGACTTTAACATCAATGACTTGTGACTTCACTTGGACTTGAGCCTTTTGAATTGACATGACTTGACATGACTTAATAAATAAACATTTGAATGCATCAGTCTGTGTGCAATGAATAAATATAATGTACAAGTTACACCTTTTGAATGCAATTACTGAAATAAATCAAGTTTTTCAAAATATTCTAATTTACTGGCTTTTACCTGTATGTTTAATGTACCGTAAGATTTTTTGAAAAAAATAAAGCCATTATGTGGTCCACTTTATTTAGAAAATAACTTGATGATATTTTATCTGTACAGAAGTGCACCCCTAAAACTACAACATGACTGATGGGGCAGGGATGCGGTCGCAGAGGACAAGGCGTGGAGGAGGGATTTGGTACGTGAATTAGACCGCCCACAAAATGGCCATTTTTTAATAGACAGTGACTTAAAGATGGTCCGTAGAACAAAAGGTATGCAACATTTGGACCAAAGCATCACCTTTACAGGTTATGTAGACCACAAGGAAGTGTTTTAAATGTAGATTAACATTCACAACATGACCCTTTTAATTCATCAACAGTTAATATTTCAGGTCACAGCAGACACTGGAGACTACCCCAGATGACTCAGGTCACAGCAGACACTGGAGACTACCCCAGATGACTCAGGTCACAGCAGACACTGGAGACTACCAGAGGTGTGGACTCGAGTCACATGACTTGGACTCGAGTCAGACTCGAGTCATGAATTTGATGACTTTAGACTGGACTTGACAAAATGTAAAAAGACTTGCAACTCGACTTAGACTTTAACATCAATGACTTGTGACTTCACTTGGACTTGAGCCTTTTGAATTGACATGACTTGACATGACTTGCTACTTTCCCCAAAACCCAAAGATGAAAAAGTTATTCGGGAGCGCTCCGTATTTTTCATTGTGTACTTGTCTATCAGCGTTGCGTGTGTCAGCTGGTGTGGTCTCAGTACAACAGCCAATCAAATTAGATCTACTTTGTTTTCATCACACAGCATTCATCCAATCAAATTGCAGGACAACCAACGAAGAAGACATGTCCAAACCACACGCCAGTGAACAAAAAATGATACCTAAAATAATTTCGTTTGGGTATAAAAATTACGAGGTGGTCAACACAAAACGGTTTGCAGTATGCAACACATGCGGTTCGAAAATTACTGATGGAGAGGCAACAACTTCCAACTTCGTCCGGCATTTGAAGTTGCACAAAGAACGGTAAGTTTTGAATGTAAGATAACGTTTATTGGCTAAGTAACGTGACTTTTATTTGCTGTGTAGTTAAATCAGTGAGGCTGTAAACTCACTGCTAACGTTATAACGTTATTGCAAACACGGGAATCTGTTGCAGTTCACTACCTTATTCATACTTTTTGTTCAGTGATTTTTTTTAAGCAGGGTTACGTTAGTCAATATATCACACGTAACGTTAGACGGCGGTCAGCAGCACCGCGTATTTTAGCCACCTAAAAAAAGACAAAAATAGTCAAATAAAGGTCAGTTAAAATGTATACTATATTATGAATATGTGTACCGTTTTAGCTAGCTTTCTGACATACTGTTGGTTGTTTACCTCAGTGGTCCCCAACCACCGGGCCGCGGCCCGGTACTGGTCCGTGGATCGATTGGTATCGGGCCGCACAAGAAATAATTTTGTTTTTACTTTTTTTAATTAAATCAACATAAAAAACACAAGATACAATTACAAGTAGTGCACCAACCCAAAACAACTCTCTCCCCCCTTTTGTTCTGGGCATTGAACATGAAGACTCTTCCTTCACTGTTCCGAGTGGCCATGAGAGTCTTGGCAGTGCCTGCCTCCAGTGCTCCAGTGGAGCGAGTTTTCAGCCATGGTGGCATCATACTACGCCCCCATCGTGCACAAATGACTGACAGACTCTTGGCTAATTTGGTCTTTTGCAAATGCAATGCAGCATAGGGCCCTGACATATAAAAAGTACAACTTTTTTGTTATGTTCACGTATATGTCATGTTTTTTCAATGTTAACACTTTTGTACAAATAAGTACATTTGCACTTTATTTTTCAATGTGTTTGTTCTGTAAAGGAATGAGTTAATGTTTAAAATGACTGGTTAATAGTGCTATTATAAAGTGCAATGTCAGCACAATTTTCTTTCCTGCAATTTAAAATG
The DNA here is from genome assembly GCF_033978685.3 of Nerophis lumbriciformis. NCBI lineage: Eukaryota > Metazoa > Chordata > Actinopteri > Syngnathiformes > Syngnathidae > Nerophis > Nerophis lumbriciformis. The sequence continues at coordinate 52,035,218 of NC_084557.2, forward strand.
CACTTGTTTTAATAAATAAATACAGCGTTTGAAAAGCATACACAATCTGTGTTAATATATTAGTCTGTGGTTAAAAGGACTTGAAAGGACTCGAAACTCAAAATGCAGGACTTAGGACTTGACTTGAGACTTTCCAGTCTTGACTTTGGACTTGACTCGGGGCTTGCCTGTCTTGACTCGGGACTTGACTCGGACTTGAGGGCAAAGACTTGAGACTTACTTGTGACTTGCAAAACAATGACTTGGTCCCACCTCTGCTTACATGTGATCAATGGATGGCGCACCCAATTGCCTAATTATCGGGATTCTGGAATTTGTAGCTTTGCCTTCGATCGTCCTTCTTTGTCTCACGGAACAGCCTCAACGCGCATGCGTGCAGCCTTGACTCAGTTGACGTCAAATTATTCGCAAAACACAACACGTTCCCGGAACGTTAGGGAAACGCTACAACATACTGTATAAAAAGTAAATTTGCGGAAAAAAAACACTTATAAAAGCCTAACAGTCACTGTTTCCATTGCAGGCAAATTGTATTTGGTAATGTGTGTCAGATAGGTTTTGATATGTTCTGAGAATGTTCTTAGAACGTTCTCATCTTGCATAACCAAACGAGAACCATACAGTAACGTTACGCTAACGTTAGGTGTTACCTTACGTGCACTAAATTAGTCGGATTTCTCAAATAGTTCCGCCAGTAATCAATACCAGTTACTTGTGGTATCATCCAAAACTAATGTAAGGCATCCAAACAAGAGAATAATGAGTGTTTATTACATTTGAACACAAGTGTAGATGGAACATGTTAAAACAGAAAATAAGCAGATATTACCAGTAAATGAACAAGTAGATTAATCATTCATTTTCTACCACTTGTCTCTCATCATTTTGACAAAACAATACGATGGGAAATGACACAATATGTTACTGCATATGTCAGCAGACTAATTAGGAGTCTTTGTTTGTTTACTTACTACTAATGTCATGTCTCTGTGATCATGTTTTGTTTTAGTAATGTTCGGTTTAAATTTTGGACTTTTGTGCACTTTTGTTTTGTTTTGTCACCATAGCAACCATTAGTTTCACCTGTCACGTCACGCACCTGTTCCACGTTTGGACTCATTGTGCACTCTTGTCACCATAGCAACCATTAGTTTTCACCTGTCACGTCACGCACCTGTTTCACGTTTTGAGTCACGCACCTGCTTTCACTAATCATGTCCATAGTATTTAAGTTCATTCATTTTCTGTTGTTCGTCCTGACGACATCACCACATTTATGCTCCTGCACACTCTCCACACCCTGATGACCCTTGCTACTCTTTTTTTCATGCCGGTTCCATGCCAAGTAAGTTTTTGTTTATTAAGCCACAGTTAGTGTTTTGTTTAATCGTTCATAGTTTCTGCCAATGTGCAAGTTTTGTGTTTATAGTCTAGTTTTGTACCTCCGCCCCTGTGCGCGCTTTTCGTTTATTCCTTTTTTGATAGTTTAAATAAATCATGTATTTACCTTCACGCCATGACCAGTCCAGTTCATTTGCACCACGGGAGAACAAACCAAGCCACAGTCCAAGTCATGACAACTAAAAGACAAGTTGCATCGTAAGTTCACTATTTTATTTAAGGCCAAAATTGTTCTTTCATTGCAATAAGAAACATATGTTTAATGTACCGTAAGATTTTTTGAAAAAAATAAAGCCATTATGTGGTCCACTTTATTTAGAAAAATAACTTGATGATATTTTATCTGTACAGAAGTGCACCCCTAAAACTACAACATGACTGATGGGGCAGGGATGCGGTCGCAGAGGACAAGGCGTGGAGGAGGGATTTGGTACGTGAATTAGACCGCCCACAAAATGGCCATTTTTTAATAGACAGTGACTTAAAGATGGTCCGTAGAACAAAAGGTATGCAACATTTGGACCAAAGCATCACCTTTACAGGTTATGTAGACCACAAGGAAGTGTTTTAAATGTAGATTAACATTCACAACATGACCCTTTTAATTCATCAACAGTTAATATTTCAGGTCACAGCAGACACTGGAGACTACCCCAGATGACTCAGGTCACAGCGGACACTGGAGACTACCCCAGATGACTCAGGTCACAGCAGACACTGGAGACTACCCCCAGATGACTCAGGTCACAGCGGACACTGGAGACTACCCCAGATGACTCAGGTCACAGCAGACACTGGAGACTACCAGAGGTGTGGACTCGAGTCACATGACTTGGACTCGAGTCAGACTCGAGTCATGAATTTGATGACTTTAGACTCGACTTGACAAAATGTAAAAAGACTTGCAACTCGACTTAGACTTTAACATCAATGACTTGTGACTTCACTTGGACTTGAGCCTTTTGAATTGACATGACTTGACATGACTTGCTACTTTCCCCAAAACCCAAAGATGAAAAAGTTATTCGGGAGCGTTCCGTATTTTTCATTGTGTACTTGTCTATCAGCGTTGCGTGTGTCAGCTGGTGTGGTCTCAGTACAACAGCCAATCAAATTAGATCTGCTTTGTTTTCATCACACAGCATTCATCCAATCAAATTGCAGGACAACCAACGAAGAAGACATGTCCAAACCACACGCCAGTGAACAAAAAATGATACCTAAAATAATTTCGTTTGGGTATAAAAATTACGAGGTGGTCAACACAAAACGGTTTGCAGTATGCAACACATGCGGTTCGAAAATGACTGATGGAGAGGCAACAACTTCCAACTTCGTCCGGCATTTGAAGTTGCACAAAGAACGGTAAGTTTTGAATGTAAGATAACGTTTATTGGCTAAGTAACGTGACTTTTATTTGCTGTGTAGTTAAATCAGTGAGGCTGTAAACTCACTGCTAACGTTATAACGTTATTGCAAACACGGGAATCTGTTGCAGTTCACTACCTTATTCATACTTTTTGTTCAGTGATTTTTTTAAGCAGGGTTACGTTAGTCAATATATCACACGTAACGTTAGACGGCGGTCAGCAGCACCGCGTATTTTAGCCACCTAAAAAAAGACAAAAATAGTCAAATAAAGGTCAGTTAAAATGTATACTATATTATGAATATGTGTACCGTTTTAGCTAGCTTTCTGACATACTGTTGGTTGTTTACCTCAGTGGTCCCCAACCACCGGTCCGTGGATCGATTGGTATCGGGCCGCACAAGAAATATATATATATTTTTTTCTTTTTTTAATTAAATCAACATAAAAAACACAAGATACACTTACAAGTAGTGCACCAACCCAAAACAACTCTCTCCCCCCTTTTGTTCTGGGCATTGAACATGAAGACTCTTCCTTCACTGTTCCGAGTGGCCATGAGAGTCTTGGCAGTGCCTGCCTCCAGTGCTCCAGTGGAGCGAGTTTTCAGCCATGGTGGCATCATACTACGCCCCCATCGTGCACAAATGACTGACAGACTCTTGGCTAATTTGGTCTTTTGCAAATGCAATGCAGCATAGGGCCCTGACATATAAAAAGTACAACTTTTTTGTTATGTTCACGTATATGTCATGTTTTTTCAATGTTAACACTTTTGTACAAATAAGTACATTTGCACTTTATTTTTCAATGTGTTTGTTCTGTAAAGGAATGAGTTAATGTTTAAAATGACTGGTTAATAGTGCTATTATAAAGTGCAATGTCAGCACAATTTTCATTCCTGCAATTTAAAATGCACTTGTTTTAATAAATAAATACAGCGTTTGAAAAGCATACACAATCTGTGTTAATATATTAGTCTGTGGTTAAAAGGACTTGAAAGGACTCGAAACTCAAAATGCAGGACTTAGGACTTGACTTGAGACTTTCCAGTCTTGACTTTGGACTTGACTCGGGGCTTGCCTGTCTTGACTCGGGACTTGACTCGGACTTGAGGGCAAAGACTTGAGACTTACTTGTGACTTGCAAAACAATGACTTGGTCCCACCTCTGGAGACTACCCCAGATGGCAACAACCTGATCTAGTCTGTATTTTAGCCTGCATACAAAAGATTTGAGCTGTCGTCTCATAAATTCTCTAATTAGTATAAAAGCTGCACCAAGCATAAAGCTATTATTACTCTCTTTAAATGCAATAATGTAACCACAACTTTATGAGTGCATCATAACACATTAGCTGTGGTCTGGGATTGAAACGTGTGGTGCAACTTAGAGTCTTACATGGTGGCTGTGCAATGTTGTGGTGTGGAAAACCTGTCAACAATTTGCTTTACAGCTTCTTGTTTATGTGTGTGTGTGTGTGTGTGTGTGTGATGTGTGTGTGTGTGTGTGTGTGTGTGTGTGTGTGTGTGTGTGTGTGTGAGAGCAAGAGGAAGGGGTTGTTAAGGGTCGATGAGTAACTTAGGCTTTTGTGGCTAAGGGACATTAGTAAATTGGGGAAGCATTAGGGAAGAGATAGAATTGAAAGTGGGTCTGTGGTGTGCTTCCATTAACATGCTTGAATGATGACAAATACATTATAATGATGCCTTGAAAATGTGTAAATGTCTGCCTGATGATATTTTGGTATCGGTGGACTTGGACGTAAATGCTGACATTCTAATGTTTTGAAGTGTGGAAGTAAGTGCCAGACCATAGGGTGCATCGGATTATAAGGCGCAGTGCCGATGAGCGGGTCTAGTCAGGTCTTTTCACATACAAAAGGCACACCAGATTTGAAAGCGCATTAAAGGGGTCATATTATGATTTTTATTCTACATTGAAAAGACTTCCTTGTGGTCAGAGGTGGGTAGAGTAGCCAGAAATTGTACTCAAGTAAGAGTACTGTTACTTTAGAGATTTATTACTCAAGTAAAAGTAAGGAGTAGTCACCCAAATATTTACTTGAGTAAAAGTAAAAGGTATGTTGTGAAAAAACTACTCAAGTACTGAGTAACTGATGAGTAACATACACACTCATATCATATATATACAGTATATATATATATATATATATATATACATACATTTACATTGATATATACAGTATATCATTTATATGTATTTATTTTGCTGTTTTTGTTTACATGTTAAAGGTGTTTTAATGAATATACATGCATGTTTAACACATATAGATTCCTTTCTTTCATGAAGACAAGAATATAAGTTGGTGTATTACCTGATTCTGATGACTTGCATTGATTGTAATCAGACAGTAGTGATGATAACGTCCACGTTTTCAAATGGAGGAGAAGAAAAGTTCCTCCTTCCTGTCTAATACCACATGAAAGTGGTTGGTTTTTGGCATCTTATTTGTCCAGCTTCCATATTCGTTTTTATACACTTTACAAGAAATATATTGGCGTCAAACTCCGTAGCTTGCTAGCTTGTTTGCGCTGGCTTTCGGAGACTCTTGTTTTGAAAGCGCAGGCGCGATGGAGCGGCACTTTTATTGTGAAGACAGGAACTGTGCGGTCAGTCTTTAGGCTTTTGACGGGATGTACGTTTGAAATAAAAAAGTATCTTTTTTCCTTTACACTTTTGATTGATTGATTGGAACTTTTATTAGTAGATTGCACAGTACAGTACATATTCCGTACAATTGACCACTAAATGGTAACACCCCAATACGTTTTTCAACTTGTTTAAGTCAGGTCATGTGACCACCTGGCTCTGTTTGATTGGTCCAACGTCACCAGTGACTGCATCTGATTGGTGGAACGAAGTGAAACGTCATCAGTAAGGCAGGCACTATGAAGGTCTGTCTGACAGACCAAAACAAACAAAGCGTGCATTAACAGATCGATAAAAATTAGTAGCCAGTAGCGAGCTGAATGTAGATAAAAGTAGCGGAGTAAAAGTAGCGTTCCTTCTCTATAAATATACTTAAGTAAAAGTAAAAGTATGTTGCATTAAAACTACTCTTAGAAGTACAATTTATCCCAAAAGTTACTCAAGTAGATGTAACGGAGTAAATGTAGCGCGTTACTACCCACCTCTGCTTGTGGTCTACATAACATGTTCTTTGCTCAAAATGTTGCATAGATGATGTTTTACACATCATCTTCAACTCACTTTCTGACAGTCTCTTCAGGATGCGCCGTTTTGTGGGCGGTCTTTTTTACGTGCCTCCACTTGGACAGCGTCTTCTCCCCGTCATTTTTGTTGTAGCGGTGTAGCGTGCAAGGACGGGAGTGGAAGAAGTGTCAAAAGATGGAGCATCAGCATCTCCTCATCTGTGGCTCACTAGAGCAACAAGAACACCAGAAATGTGTCCCGTGAAAAACCCGTCCGACCGGAACTCTCTAATAACTAAAGTTCCTTGGGTGAATAATGTCAAGTCACTACACCGGTATGTTTTAGCGCTTTCATAGCGAGTCGACTGACAGTTATAATTATTATTATATAATTATTATAATTATTCATGCGTTCGTTACGTCTCGTCTCGATTACTGTAACGTATTATTTTCGGGTCTCCCTATGTCTAGCATTAAAAGATTACAGTTGGTATAAAATGCGGCTGCTAGACTTTTGACAAGAACAAGAAAGTTTGATCATATTACGCCTATACTGGCTCACCTGCACTGGCTTCCTGTGCACTTAAGATGTGACTTTAAGGTTTTACTACTTACGTATAAAATACTACACGGTCTAGCTCCAGCCTATCTTGCCGATTGCATTGTACCATATGTCCCGGCAAGAAATCTGCGTTCAAAGAACTCCGGCTTATTAGTGATTCCCAGAGCCCAAAAAAAGTCTGCGGGCTGTAGAGCGTTTTCTATTCGGGCTCCAGCACTATGGAATGCCCTCCCGGTAACAGTTAGAGATGCTACCTCAGTAGAAACATTTAAGTCCCATCTCAAAACTCATTTGTATACTCTAGCCTTTGAATAGCCCCCCTTTTTTAGACCAGTTGATCTGCCGTTTCTTTTCTTTTCTCCTCTGCTCCCCCCTATCCCTTGTGGGGAGACACACAGATCCGGTGGCCATGGATGGGGTGCTGGCTGTCCGGGGTCGGGACCCGGGGTGGACCGCTCGCCTGTATATCGGTTGGGAACATCTCTGCGCTGCTGACCCGTCTCCGCTCGGGATGGTTTCCTGCTGACCCCACTGTGGACTGGACTCTTACTGTTATGCTGGATCCACTATGGACTGGACTCTCACAATATTATGTTAGACCCACTCGACATCCATTGCATTCGGTCTCCCTAGAGGGGGGGTTACCCACATATGCGGTCCTCTCCAAGGTTTCTCATAGTCATTCACATCGACGTCCCACTGGGGTGAGTTTTTCCTTGCCCTTATGTGGGCTATACCGAGGATGTCGTTGTGGCTTGTGCAGCCCTTTGAGACACTTGTGATTTAGGGCTATATAAATAAACATTGATTGATTGATTGATTGATAAGTAAGAACTATACACTACTTTTTATTAGAAATGGCTACGGTGGAGGATGAATGTCACATAGCAAGAAGATAGAGAAAAAGAAGAATCTTATCGACTACCATGTCCCCACGGACTACAAAGGCGCAATTTTTCAGGACTAATGCAGATCCCAAATACACATCAGCAGGTACCAGAAAGTAAGACAAGTTGGTTTTGCATAATATTGCGAAACAAAACGCCCGATAAAATGTCTGCTAATAGGTGCCATTTTGCGGTCGTAAAACACACACCATATGAATTCTGGTATGTTGAAGAGTACGTCTGACTACTGTAGCTGTAACGCGCCAACAATCCATTAGCGCCGTGTGTAACGTTCTATATGCTCAATGGAACATTTCAAGTTTTGGTGTTTAATGCGTCATATTGCAGTCTACACCTATTTGTTATGTGTGACTGGTTACACTTATTATTACACCATATACCAAATAAAATAGCTTCGAGGTTGGTAAGCACAACCAGAATTATTCCGTACATTAGACGCACCAGGTTATAAGGCGCACCGTCGATTTTTGAGACAATGAAAGGATTTTAAGTGCGCCTTATAGTCTGAAAAATACGGTTGCAACATTTCTCCGTAGCGAGGTCGATTGTAACGTTGCTGATTTTTCCATCCATCCTCTTCCGCGTATCCGAGGTCGGGTCGCGGGGGCAGCAGCCTAAGCAGAGAAGCCCAGACTTCCCTCTCCCCAGCCACTTCGTCCAGCTCCTCCCGGGGGATCCCGAGGCGTTCCCAGGCCAGCCGGGAGACATAGTCTTCCCAACGTGTCCTGGGTCTTCCTTGTGGCCTCCTACCGGTCGGACATGCCCTAAACACCTCCTTAGGAAGGCGCTCGGGTGGCATCCTGACCAGATGCCCGAACCACCTCATCTGGCTCCTCTCGATGTGGAGGAGCAGCGGCTTTACTTTAAGCTCCCCCCGGATGACAGAGCTTCTCACCCTATCTCTAAGGGAGAGCCCCGCCACCCGGCGGAGGAAACTCATTTCGGCCGCTTGTACCCGTGATCTTGTCCTTTCGGTCATAACCCAAAGCTCATGACCATAGGTGAGGATGGGAACGCAGATCGACCGGTAAATTGAGAGCTTTGCCTTCCGGCTCAGCTCCTTCTTCACCACAACGGATCGATACAGCGTCCGCATTACTGAAGACGCCGCACCGATCCGCCTGTCGATCTCACGATCCACTCTTCCCTCACTCGTGAACAAGACTCCGAGGTACTTGAACTCCTCCACTTGGGGCAAGATCTCCTCCCCAACCCGGGGATGGCACTCCACCCTTTTCCGGGCGAGAACCATGGACTCGGACTTGGAGGTGCTGATTCTCATCCCAGTCGCTTCACACTCAGCTGCGAACCGATCCAGTGAGAGCTGAAGATCCTGGCCAGATGAAGCCATCAGGACCAAATCATCTGCAAAAAGCAGAGACCTAATCCTGCAGCCACCAAACCGGATCCCCTCAACGCCTTGACTGCGCCTAGAAATTCTGTCCATAAAAGTTATGAACAGAATCGGTGACAAAGGGCAGCCTTGGCGGAGTCCAACCCTCACCGGAAACGTGTCCGACTTACTGCCGGCAATGCGAACCAAGCTCTGACACTGATCATACAGGGAGCGGACCGCCACAATCAGACAGTCCGAAACCCCATACTCTCTGAGCACTCCCCACAGGACTTCCCGAGGGACACGGTCGAATGCCTTCTCCAAGTCCACAAAGCACATGTAGACTGGTTGGGCAAACTCCCATGCACCCTCAAGGACCCTGCCGAGAGTATAGAGCTGGTCCACAGTTCCACGACCAGGACGAAAACCACACTGTTCCTCCTGAATCCGAGGTTCGACTATCCGGCGTAGCCTCCTCTCCAGTACACCTGAATAGACCTTACCGGGAAGGCTGAGAAGTGTGATCCCACGATAGTTAGAACACACCCTCCGGTTCCCCTTTTTAAAGAGAGGAACCACCGTTGCTGATTTTTTTATTTCTTATTTACATGCAACAGCTTTTCTTTTCTGAAGCCTATTTGCTGGACAAATAGGTCAGGGACATCCAACACAAAAGCAGTATAAGAGAAGCAACAAACAATTTGCAGTCATGTTGTTGTTATGATAGAATATAAAAAACACAAAAACAGTGAAGTTGTCACGTTGTGTAAATACACTGCTCAAAAAAATGAAAGGAACAGTTTTTTTATCAGGGTATGGCATGAATTCAATTGCACTTTTCTGATAAGGTTTTGGTCAGGTAGGTGTCAGAGGGGGTTGTTCATCAGTTTCAGCTGCATTGGCGTTGATGGAATGAACAACAGGTGCACTAGAGGGCCAACAACGAGATGGCCCCCAAAACAGGACTGATTTTGCAGGTGGAGGCCATTTCAAGTTCCTCCCTCTTGATCTTTTTGAACTGTTTTTCCACAAGTGTTGGCTTTAGCTGGAGTCATTATCACCACTGGGAGCATGAGGCCATTTCTTAACCCTCCTGAAGTTGTCCTACTCCTCCAGGATGGCACATCCATGCGTGCTGTTGCAAGAAGTCTCCCAGTACAATCTCCAGAGCGTGGAGGAGATTCCAGTTACTGTAGGAGAGCTGGACAGGGCCGGAGACGCTCCTCATCCCATCGGCAGGACCCATATCTGCTGCTTTGTGCAAGGAGGAACAGGTTGAATGATACTGGTGTGAATGTCTCTGCCCAAACAGACTTCAGGAGGGTGGCCTCAGGGCACCACGTCCTGTAGTGTGCCCTGTGCTCACTGCTCACAACCGTGGAGCTCCATTGGCATTTGCCATAGAACAGCAGAATTGGCAAGTCCGCCACTGGCGCCCTGTGCTTTTCACAGATGAGAGCAGGTTGACCCTGAGCACCTGTGATAGACGTGAAATCAATCAATCAATCAATCAATCTTTATTTATATAGCCCTAAATCACAAGTGTCTCAAAGGGCTGCACAAGCCACAACGACATCCTCGGTACAAAGCCCACATAAGGGCAAGGAAAAACTCACCCCAGTGGGACGTCGATGTGAATGACTATGAGAAACCTTGGAGAGGACCGCATATGTGGGTAACCCCCCCCCCTCTAGGGGAGACCGAAAGCAATGGATGTCGAGTGGGTCTGACATAATATTGTGAGAGTCCAGTCCATAGTGGATCCAACATAATAGTAAGAGTCCAGTCCATAGTGGGGCCAGCAGGACACCATCCCGAGCGGAGACGGGTCAGCAGCGCAGAGATGTTCCCAGCCGATGCACAGGCGAGCGGTCCACCCCGGGTCCCGACTCTGGACAGCCAGCACTTCATCCATGGCCACCGGACCTGTGCCCCCCCCACTCAAGGAAAAGGGGAGCAGAGGAGAAAAGAAAAGAAACGGCAGATCAACTGGTCTAACAGGGGGGCTATTTAAAGGCTAGAGTATACAAATGAGTTTTAAGATGGGACTTAAATGCTTCTACTGAGGTAGCATCTCTAATTGTTACCGGGAGGGCATTCCATAGTACTGGAGCCCCAATAGAAAACGCTCTATAGCCCGCAGACTTTTTTTGGGCTCTGGGAATCACTAATAAGCCGGAGTTCTTTGAACGCAGATTTCTTGCCGGGACATATGGTACAATGCAATCGACAAGATAGGACGGAGCTAGACCGTGTAGTATTTTATACGTAAGTAGTAAAACCTTAAAGTCACATCTTAAGTGCACAGGAAGCCAGTGCAGGTGAGCCAGTATAGGCGTAATATGATCAAACTTTCTTGTTCTTGTCAAAAGTCTAGCAGCCGCATTTTGTACCAACTGTAATTTTTTAATGCTAGACATAGGGAGACCCGAAAATAATACGTTACAGTAGTCGAGACGAGACGTAACGAACGCATGAATAATGATCTCAGCGTCGCTAGTGGATAAAATAGAACGGATTTTAGCGATATTACGGAGATGAAAGAAGGCCGTTTTAGTAACACTCTTAATGTGTGATTCAAAGGAGAGAGTTGGGTGGAAGATAATACCCAGATTCTTTACTGATTCGCCTTGTGTAATTGTTTGGTTGTCAAATGTTAAGGTGGTATTATTAAATAAATGTCGGTGTTTAGCAGGACCGATAATCAGCATTTCCGTTTTCTTGGCGTTGAGTTGCAAGAAGTTAGCGGACATCCATTGTTTAATTTCATTAAGACACGCCTCCAGCTGACTACAATCCGGCGTGTTGGTCAGCTTTAGGGGCATGTAGAGTTGGCTGTCATCATCATAACAATGAAAGCTAACACCGTATTTGCGTATGATGTCGCCTAGCGGCAGCATGTAAATGCTAAAGAGTGCAGGGCCAAGAACCGAACCCTGAGGAACTCCGCACGTTACCTTAACATAGTCCGAGGTCACATTATTATGGGAGACGCATTGCATCCTGTCAGTAAGATAAGAGTTAAACCACGACAAAGCTAAGTCTGACATACCAATACGTGTTTTGATACGCTCTAATAAAATATTATGATCGACGGTATCGAAAGCAGCACTAAGATCAAGAAGCAGCAACATAGATGACGCATCAGAATCCATGGTTAGCAGTAGATCATTAGTCATTTATGCGAGGGCTGTCTCCGTAGAGTGATTTGCCCTGAAACCGGATTGAAAAGGTTCACAGAGATTGTTAGACACTAAGTGTTCATTTAGCTGCTGTGCGACAAAGGGTGTGGAGAAGCCAAGGAGAGCGCTACGCTGCCTGCAACATCATTCAGCATGACCCGTTGGCTGGTGGGTCAGTGATGGTCTGGGGAGGTATTTCCATGGAGGGACCAACAGACCTCTACAGGCTAGAGAACACCAGTCTGACTGCCATTAGGTATGGGGATGAAAATCTTTGCACCCATGGTCAGACCCTACGCTGGTGCAGTAGGTCCTGGGTTCCTCCTGGTCCACCACAATGCCCGGCCTCATGTGGCAAGAGTATGCAGACAGTATCTGGAGGATGAAGGAATTGACACAATTGAATGGCCCTCACCATCACCTGATCTAAAGGTGATAGAACACCTCTGGGACATAATGTTTGGGTCCATCAGGTTGCTCCTCAGACTTTACACTGATGCCCTTAGACAGATCTGGGAGGACATCCCACAAGACAGCATCCGTGGTCTCATTAGGAGCATGTTGTCAAGCATGCATAGAAGCACGTGGGGGCCACACAAGATATTGACAAGAATTTTCAGTTGCAGAAATTGAATTTAGGCAAAATGGACGAGCCCGCCACATCATTTTGTCACTTTGATTTTTGGGGTGTTTATATACTGAGCCCTCTGTAGGCTGAACACTTTTATTTCCATCAAAAGATGTGGCATCCTTTTGTTCCTGAGACATTAAACTGTCCATATCAGTATAGATATCACACTTTTTTTTTTTTCCCACCATTGAAATCTGATGTTTTCAAAGTGTTCCTTTCATTTTTTTGAGCAGTGTAGTAAATAAAGTTTGATCATATTACGCCTATACTGGCTCACCTGCACTGGCTTCCTGTGCACTTAAGAAGTGACTTTAAGGTTTTACTACTTACGTATAAAATACTACACGGTCTAGCTCCGTCCTATCTTGTCGATTGCATTGTACCATATGTCCCGGCAAGAAATCTGCGTTCAAAGAACTCCGGCTTATTAGTGATTCCCAGAGCCCAAAAAAAGTCTGCGGGCTATAGAGCGTTTTCTATTGGGGCTCCAGTACTATGGAATGCCCTCCCGGTAACAATTAGAGATGCTACCTCAGTAGAAGCATTTAAGTCCCATCTTAAAACTCATTTGTATACTCTAGCCTTTAAATAGCCATTTAAGTCCCATCTTAAAACTCATTTGTATACTCTAGCCTTTAAATAGCCCCCCTGTTAGACCAGTTGATCTGCCGTTTCTTTTCTTTTCTCCTCTGCTCCCCTTTTCCTTGAGGGGGGGGGGGCACAGGTCCGGTGGCCATGGATGAAGTGCTGGCTGTCCAGAGTCGGGACCCGGGGTGGACCGCTCGCCTGTGCATCGGCTGGGAACATCTCTACGCTGCTGACCCGTCTCCGCTCGGGATGGTGTCCTGCTGGCCCCACTATGGACTGGACTCTTACTATTATGTTGGATCCACTATGGACTGGACTCTCACAATATTATGTCAGACCCACTCGACATCCATTGCTTTCGGTCTCCCCTAGAGGGGGGGGGGTTACCCACATATGCGGTCCTCTCCAAGGTTTCTCATAGTCATTCACATCGACGTCCCACTGGGGTGAGTTTTTCCTTGCCCGTATGTGGGCTTTGTACCGAGGATGTCGTTGTGGCTTGTGCAGCCCTTTGAGACACTTGTGATTTAGGGCTATATAAATAAAGATTGATTGATTGATTGATAAAAACAGAATACTGTCAGGTTTGTCACTGACAGTTTAGTTATGTTTTGAGTTTTTCCTCTGTTTGTCTTTATTTCCTGTCAACGCTCTTATTTTGGTTATTTCCTACTTGTCTCCCTGAGTGCTGCTTCCCCTCAGCTGTGGCTGATTGACACCTGGCCACACCTGCTGTCAATCAGCCAGCTGCTATTTAAACCCGCCTTCTCCTCCAGTCAGTGCTGGATTATTGTCATTCCTACTTGTCCATGCCAGTGTAGCTGTAAGCGGTAAGCTATTTATTGTAGATGTTTGTAGCTTGCTGTCTTTTTGTTCTTGTTTTCCTGGCATCCTGTTTCCTGGTCCTAGTTCCTGGTTTGTGTTTTTTCCTTTATTTTATGAACATTAAATCATGTTTTCCCGCACAATGCCTTCCGCCTTCTCTGCATCTTGGGGTTCGTCACCAACAAACTCTGACAAATACATCCATCCATCCAATTTCTACCGCTTATTAAATACAATGATTTGCAAATCCTTTTCACCCTATATTCAATTGAATAGACACTAAAGACAAGATATTTAACGTTCCAACTGGAAAACATAATTTTTTGCAAATATTAGCTCATTTGGAATTTGATGCCTGCAACATGTTTCAAAAAAGCTGGCACAAGTGGCAAAAAAGAGTGAGAAAGTTGAGGAATGCTCATCAAACACTTATTTGGAACATCCCACAGGTGAACAGGCTAATTGGGAGCAGGTGGGTGCCATGAAATGCTCAGTCATTCACAAACAAGGATGGGGTGAGGGTCACCACTTTGTCAACAAATGCCTGAGCAAAGATTCAAACCGTTTAAGAACAACATTTCTCAATCAGCTATTGCAAGGAATTTAGGGATTCCACCATCTACGCTCCGTAATATCAAAAGGTTCAGAGAATCTGGAGAAATCACTGCACGTAAGCCATGATATTACGGACATTCGATCCCTCAGGTGGTATTGCATCAAAAAGCGACATCAGTGCGTAAAGGATATCACCAGAGGTGTGGACTCGAGTCACATGACTTGGACTCGAGTCAGACTCGAGTCATGAATTTGATGACTTTAGACTCGACTTGACAAAATGTAAAAAGACTTGCAACTCGACTTAGACTTTAACATCAATGACTTGTGACTTCACTTGGACTTGAGCCTTTTGAATTGACATGACTTGACATGACTTGCTACTTTCCCCAAAACCCAAAGATGAAAAAGTTATTCGGGAGCGCTCCGTATTTTTCATTGTGTACTTGTCTATCAGCGTTGCGTGTGTCAGCTGGTGTGGTCTCAGTACAACAGCCAATCAAATTAGATCTACTTTGTTTTCATCACACAGCATTCATCCAATCAAATTGCAGGACAACCAACGAAGAAGACATGTCCAAACCACACGCCAGTGAACAAAAAATGATACCTAAAATAATTTTGTTTGGGTATAAAAATTACGAGGTGGTCAACACAAAACGGTTTGCAGTATGCAACACATGCGGTTCGAAAATTACTGATGGAGAGGCAACAACTTCCAACTTCGTCCGGCATTTGAAGTTGCACAAAGTACGGTAAGTTTTGAATGTAAGATAACGTTTATTGGCTAAGTAACGTGACTTTTATTTGCTGTGTAGTTAAATCAGTGAGGCTGTAAACTCACTGCTAACGTTATAACGTTATTGCAAACACGGGAATCTGTTGCAGTTCACTACCTTATTCATACTTTTTGTTCAGTGATTTTTTTTTAAGCAGGGTTACGTTAGTCAATATATCACACGTAACGTTAGACGGCGGTCAGCAGCACCGCGTATTTTAGCCACCTAAAAAAAGACAAAAATAGTCAAATAAAGGTCAGTTAAAATGTATACTATATTATGAATATGTGTACCGTTTTAGCTAGCTTTCTGACATGCTGTTGGTTGTTTACCTCAGTGGTCCCCAACCACCGGGCCGC
Organism: Nerophis lumbriciformis; assembly: GCF_033978685.3. Lineage (NCBI taxonomy): Eukaryota > Metazoa > Chordata > Actinopteri > Syngnathiformes > Syngnathidae > Nerophis > Nerophis lumbriciformis. The sequence goes on from NC_084557.2 coordinate 52,050,889, forward strand.
GGCCCGGTACTGGTCCGTGGATCGATTGGTATCGGGCCGCACAATAATTGTTCTTTTTTTTTCTTTTTTTAATTAAATCAACATAAAAACACAAGATACACTTACAAGTAGTGCACCAACCCAAAACAACTCTCTCCCCCCTTTTGTTCTGGGCATTGAACATGAAGACTCTTCCTTCACTGTTCCGAGTGGCCATGAGAGTCTTGGCAGTGCCTGCCTCCAGTGCTCCAGTGGAGCGAGTTTTCAGCCATGGTGGCATCATACTACGCCCCCATCGTGCACAAATGACTGACAGACTCTTGGCTAATTTGGTCTTTTGCAAATGCAATGCAGCATAGGGCCCTGACATATACAAAGTACAACTTTTTTGTTATGTTCACGTATATGTCATGTTTTTTCAATGTTAACACTTTTGTACAAATAAGTACATTTGCACTTTATTTTTCAATGTGTTTGTTCTGTAAAGGAATGAGTTAATGTTTAAAATGACTGGTTAATAGTGCTATTATAAAGTGCAATGTCAGCACAATTTTCTTTCCTGCAATTTAAAATGCACTTGTTTTAATAAATAAATACAGCGTTTGAAAAGCATACACAATCTGTGTTAATATATTAGTCTGTGGTTAAAAGGACTTGAAAGGACTCGAAACTCAAAATGCAGGACTTAGGACTTGACTTGAGACTTTCCAGTCTTGACTTTGGACTTGACTCGGGGCTTGCCTGTCTTGACTCGGGACTTGACTCGGACTTGAGGGCAAAGACTTGAGACTTACTTGTGACTTGCAAAACAATGACTTGGTCCCACCTCTGGATATCACCACACGGGCTCAGGAACACTTCAGAAAACCACTGTCAGTAGCTACAGTTGGTCGCTACCTCTGTAAGTGCAAGTTAAAACTCTCCTATGGCAAAGCCGTTTATCAACAACACCCAGAAACACACTTCGCTGGGCCCGAGCTCATCTCAATTGGACTGATGCAAAGTGTAAAAGTGTTTTGTGGTCTGACGAGTCATTTAAAAATGCCCCTGTGCCAACCTTTTTTCAATGTGTTGCTGCCATTAATTCTAAGTTAATAATTATTTGCAAAAAAAAATTAAGTTTCTCAGTTCGAACATAAAATATCTTGTCTTTGCAGTCTATTCAATTGAATATTAGTTGAAAAGGATTTGTTGTATTCTCTTTTTATTTACCATTTACACAACGTGACAACTTCACTGGTTTTGTGTTTTGTATGTCAATCAATCAATCAATCAATCAATGTTTATTTATATAGCCCTAAATCACAAGTGTCTCAAAGGGCTGCACAAGCCACAACGACATCCTCGGTACAAAGCCCACATAAGGGCAAGGAAAAACTCACCCCAGTGGGACGTCGATGTGAATGACTATGAGAAACCTTGGAGAGGACCGCATATGTGGGTAACCCCCCCCCCCCCCTCTAGGGAGACCGAATGCAATGGATGTCGAGTGGGTCTAACATAATATTGTGAGAGTCCAGTCCATAGTGGATCCAGCATAACAGTAAGAGTCCAGTCCACAGTGGGGTCAGCAGGAAACCATCCCGAGCGGAGACGGGTCAGCAGCGCAGAGATGTTCCCAACCAATATACAGGCGAGCGGTCCACCCCGGGTCCCGACCCCGGACAGCCAGCACCCCATCCATGGCCACCGGATCTGTGTGTCTCCCCACAAGGGATAGGGGGGAGCAGAGGAGAAAAGAAAAGAAACGGCAGATCAACTGGTCTAAAAAAGGGGGGCTATTCAAAGGCTAGAGTATACAAATGAGTTTTGAGATGGGACTTAAATGTTTCTACTATATATATATATATATATATATATATATATATATATATATATACACACCCCGCTACCCCTTACCCCCCCTCCACAACCCCGCCCACTTCAACCTCCTAATTTACTGGCTTTTACCTGTATGTATCTGCCAATAATCACCATTCATTTTGAGTTAACTATGAACAAAATGATGTCTTTCTTAGATCAGGCCTATATATATATATATATATATATATATATATATATATATATATATATATATATATATATATATATATATATATATATATATATATATATATATGTCTTAATAAGGTTATCCAAAAAATAGTGCTCGATACCGTAGTAGAGCGCAATATATGTATGTGTGGGGAAAAAAAATCACAAGACTATTTCATCTCTACAGGCCTGTTTCATGAGGGGGGGTACCCTCAATCGTCAGGAGATTTTTTTTTTTTTTTTTAAATAATCTCCTGACGATTGAGGGTACCCCCCCTCATGAAACAGGCCTGTAGAGATGAAATAGTCTTGTGATTTTTTTCCCCACACATACATATATATATATATATATATATATATATATATATATATATATATATATATATATATATATATAGTATGTGTTGTCTGTGATTCTGACTTACAATGTCATTTAGGAAATAGAGTGGGATGCATTTCAGCCCAGCAATTGTTAATAAATATTGATCAATAGTAAATTGTGATAAAGATCTGACTACGTCCCCCTGATACAGCATTTTTTTAAATTGAGTTTTCATTTTCCTCTGAGAGAGAGAGAGAGAGAGAGAGAGGGGGGGGGGGAGAGAGAGAGGGGGAGAGAGAGAAAGCCTGATAAGTAAGGACACTGGTCAGACTCTTCTTCAATCAAGCGGGCGTGGATGTACTCTGACAGTTTTGTTTTCATCAAAGAGGACGAATCGTTAAAGATGTGTGGATTTGGAGATTTCTTATCATTCCATGTCTGTCTCTTACCAAACATTTGGAGGCTTTTCTTTGTGCTGAGCGTCTTATTTCCCCACAACCACAGCTCATTATTGGAATGTTCACCCACCTGCGTGTGCTCACCCAGCGACATCTACTGCAATATGGCAGAAAGCACCCTGTGGCCCTTCCAGGGCACTGAGAGCTTTGACAACGACACTGAGAGCCTCCAAAAGCTATTCCAGAACATCACTTCCATGTAAGTCACATGTGTTTTTTCAGCATATTTCTCTCTAATTGTTCATTCCTTTGGGTGTGACACAAACAACAACAACATTTGGCCTTTGTTGTAAGTTATTTAAAGGGCTCATTTTTTTTATATTTAAAGGGAACTTATTGTGCAGAACAAACTTTTTCTACTTTTGTGTATTTGGGATCTGCATAAATCCCGAAAATTGTAAATCAAACCATGGCGAGAAAACAATCTTTTACGTAGACAAAAATCATAGTATGACCCATTTAAAACCCCTTTGTGCGGTTTACATGTAATGTCATGTTATTTTGCTCAAAATGTTGCATAGATGATGTTTTACAGACCATCTTCTAGCCACTTTCTGACAGTCTCTTCAGGGTGCGCCATTTTGTGGGCAGTTAGTTTATGTGCCTCCACTACGACTACGTCTTTTACCCATCATCCATGTTGTAGTTTTTAGCATTTCCATATGGTGTTTAATGACAGATATACTGTATTTTTCAGACTAACCCTTTCATTTTCTCAAAACTCGACAGTGCGCCTTATAACCCGGTGCGCCTAATGTACAGAATTATTTTGGTTGTGCTTACCGACCTCAAAGCTATTTTATTTGGTACATGGCGAAATGATAAGTGTGACCGGTAGATGGCAGTCACACATAAGAGATAGTGTAGACTGCAATATAAACAACACCAAAATTGTATATGTTCCATTGAAAATATAGAACATTACACAAGGCGCTCAAAAATCTATGTACTGTATTTTCCGCACCATAAGGCGCCCTGGGTTATAAGCCGCGCCTTCAATGAACGGCATATTTCAAAACTTTGTCCACCTATAAGACGCCCCGTGTTGTAAGCCGCATCTAACTGCGCTAAAGGAATGTCAAAAAAACAGTCAAATAGGTCAGTCAAACTTTAATAATATATTAAAACCAGCGTGATGTGGGCGCGCATGGAGTCGTATATCAACATGGACAGAGCTGCGTGAAAAAAGCCACCCGGCCTCTTCGCGTAAACTTAAACTTACCTTAACCACTCGCTCATCTTTTCTTCATCCATCCCTTCGAGTTAGCTTTTATGATGACGCCGGCTGGAAAGGTCTCTTTTGGCAAGGTCTTCCTTTTGAATATCACCATGGGTGGAAGTTTCTGGCCATTAGCATGGCAAGCTAGAACCACAGTGAAGGATGACTTCTCATTCCCTGTGGTGCGAATATTCACCGTACGTGCTCCCGTTGTATCCACAGTGCGGTTCACAGGAATATCAAAAGTCAGTGGAACCTCGTCCATGTTGATAATGTTCTCTGGCCGGATCTTTTTTTCAGCTATCTTGTTTTTACAATATGCACGGAAAGTAGCCAGCTTTTCTTGAAAGTCTTTAGGCAGTTGCTGTGAAATAGTAATCCGTGTGCGGATGGAGAGATTGCGTCTTTTCATGAAGCGGATCCCTGTCGCTTAGTAGGAGCCATTTTGTGGTCTTTACAGATGTAAACACACAAAGGAAATGAAACGTAATATCCGCGCGCTTTTTCTTCTTCTACGCGGCCGGGTGGTTGCTTACAGTAGAAGAAGAAGCGCTTCCTGTTCTATGGGGGCGGGTGCTTACCTTGGCGGTTGCTTGCGTAGAAGAAGAAGCACTTCCTCTTCTACGGGGAAAAAAGATGGCGGCTGTTTACCGTAGTTGCGAGACCGAACTTTATGAAAATGAATCTTAATATTAATCCATATATAAAGCGCACCGGGTTAAAAGCCGCACTGTCAGCTTTTGAGTAAATTTGTGGTTTTTAGGTGCGGCTAATAGTGCGGAAAATACGGTACTGTGCTTCAACATAGGAGTATTATTATGGTGTGTGTATAAGGTAAGACATATTATCTGGCGTTTTGTTTCACAATGTTATGCAAAACCAACTTTTCTTACCTTCTGGTACCTGCTGATCTGTATTTTGGGATCTGCATAAGTCCTGAAAATTATAAAGTGTGAATGTCATTAAAACAGTCAGCTCCATCTTTTGACACTTGTTCCACTCCCGTCCTTGCACGCTACACCGCTACAACAAAAATGACGGAGAAAAGACGCTGCCGAAGGTGAGCCACGTAAATAAGACCGCCCACAAAACGGCTGACGCCACCTATTGAAAAAATGTCACAAGCTGAGCAAAGGAAGTCAAGATTGTTTTATAAATATTTCCGCAATGCCTCCATGGTTTGATTAAAAATATTCAGGACTTATGCAGATCCCAAATACTAGGGGTGTAACGGTACGTGTATTTGTATTGAACCGTTTCGGTACGGGGGTTTCGGTTCGGTGCGGAGGTGTACCGAACGAGTTTCCACACGAACATATTAAGTAGCCGCCTCTGCTTCCTTCTGCCTCTGTCAGTCCTCTACACACACCCAGCATTGTCCCACCCACACAACCATCTGATTGGTTACACACTGAGCGGTAGCGGTTTTTCATCTATAGTTGCATGAATCATTAGTAATGCAGCAGCCTAGTTTAGAATGGCAGGGTCCCTGCTATCACATGTTGATAAACATTTAACATTTACATCATAAAAATCAACTGCAGGCTTCCCAAATGCTGTAATAAATGAAGCATGATGAGTTGACTTGAAACTGTTTAATGTTGCACTTTTTATATGTAGAAGAAAAGTTTTGTCATTGTATTTAATCTGAGCAACAACTTGAGGCAGTTTAATGTTGATTAAGAATTATTATAGTGTTCTCAATGTTAAAAGGATAAAGCCATTGTTTACAAATTTGGTAAATAAATAACCAACACATTTATATTTTGTTGTTTTCTTACTGTACCGAAAATGAACCGAACCGTGACCTCTAAACCGAGGTACGTACCGAACCGAAATTTTTGTGTACCGTTACACCCCTACCAAATACACTAAAACAGATACCAATACAACACTTTCCTGTGGTCGACATAACATGTAAAGGTGGTGCTTTAGGGGCGGCATGGCGTAGTGGGTAGAGCAACCGTGCCAGAAACCTGAGGGTTGCAAGTTCGCTCCCCACCTCTTACCATCCAAAAATCGCTGCCGTTGTGTCCTTGGGCGGGACACTTCACCCTTTGCCCCCGGTGTCACTCACACCGGTGAATTGAATGATGAATGATAGGTGGTGGTCGGAGGCAGGCCCGGCCCTAACCAATCTGGCGCCCTAGGCAAGATTTTAGGTGGCGCCCCCCCACATCGGCAGTGAAGTGTATATACTCACAAGAACCCGAATAGCTTTGTCTTTGACCTTTTTTTTTTTACTTACAACTATACCTAATATATAAAGGGGTGGAAAAGTGACGATTACCTGCAGGGCAAACATTAGCTAACCAGAAGGCAATAACAATGTAAACAAAAAACACCTGCTTAAAAGATCTAATACAAACATTTATATGCACGTACAACACTTAGAACTTTTAGCATATCAGTATGTGGAATTAAATTATGGAATGGATTAAGTAAAGAAGTTAAAAATTGTACTGATATGATCCAGTTTAAGAGGTTGTTCAAAATAATAGTGCTTACAGAGTACAAAGAAGAAGAATTATGAGAAATACTTTCAACCTTATTGAAAATAAGATATTCTTCATCTCAGTATGTTAATAATGACTGAATTAATTAATTAATTGCATATTACAAAACTGTTGTATACTAATTCATAGATGTTATTTTATTATATAAAAAGGTCAGTAAATGATTCTATATATTTGTAAACGCTTTGAAGTGGGAAAGGGGTAGGATTAAATAAGCTTTGCTTCTTCCTACTCCTTTTCGGGCATGATGTAAAGTGAAATGATATGAAATTGTGTGATGTATTATGATGTAAGTGTGTTCATGTTCCAAATAAACTAAAGAAAGAAAGAAATGTCCCTGAGGAATGTAAGGTGGGAGTACTGTAATTACCTAACATTACATTATTATTTTCCATAACAATTTAGCCCCCTCCACAATATTAACCCGACGTTAAAACAGAACTAGCTATTTATTGATTAGCAATTGCCGAATCATGTAACATTAGCTTAATGCTAAAAAGCCAGGTTACTATCACATTCTGTAACAGACAAATAATTTCATGTAGGCTAACGTTACCTACCTGCTAACTCTGTCTTTTCTCGTTTCTACTCCTCTTCTTTTCTCTTTTTTCTTCCCTGGGCACCTGACAGTTTTGGCATCTTGTGTTGATTTTTTGATGTGGTGACGTCCAAAAAGAGTCATGATACGGGAAGGGAGGGGGCGCAATGTTGTAACAAATAATATTTCTATTAAATAGGCTTTACTTTGCATTTTAATTAACGTGGGATTATTTTTTGTATTTAGAAATAATAGTACCAACTTCTTTTTTTTTTTTTTTTTTCTCCAACATTTGTGGCACTGGCGTGGCGCCCCCTGATGGACGGCGCCCTTAGCATTTGCCTATACGGCCTATGCCACGGGCCGGCCCTGGTCGGAGGGGCCGTTGGCGCAAATTGCAGCCACGCTTCCGTCAGTCTACCCCAGGGCAGCTGTGGCTATGAAAGTAGCTTACCACCACCAGGTGTGAATGAATGATGGGTTCTACATGTAAAAGCGACTTTGGGTACTTAGAAAAGCGCTATATAAATCCCAGGTATTATTATTATTATTATTATTATTAGTAAAAATGTTGCTTCACAGCTCAAGTTCAAACTGCTTTCTGAGTGTCTCTGAAAACCAGCCTTATTAGATTGAACTTTGTGGACATTATAAAACACATACATATCATTTAAAATTACACATATATAAATCAATTAGAGTGCATGATGGGTAATAAATGCAAAACACTCTCTCCACACTTCCCCATATTTGACACATTTTGACACACTGATTGATTATAAAACTTTGAAGAAATCATCAGGGGAAAAAACAAGGTAGGAGTCGAACTTTCCCATACTCCTGATATTCAATGTTTTATTGTTTGTACTTCATACTGTCTGATGTAGGGGATTGTTTAAAGTGAAGAAGTTGAAGTTATGTGTTGTTGTCTGTTGTAGCTTGCTTTAAAAAATGCAAACTGATGTGTTCATTTGGCACAAAAGATTGTTGTCATGTTTCAATCAACGCTCTGCTGTGTGGCAAAAAAAAAGTGTTGTATTGTGTGTAGTTGTGTGTGCGTGTGCGCGCGCATCCATATAACGGCGTAATGACGATTACCCTCGAAAATATGTCTTTATCGCAGTTTGTACTATATTTTGACATGTTTGGCGAACCTCCCTCTTCATTTTGGTATGCAATTAAAATGCAGACTTAAAGCATCGTTATCGCAGACCATCCGGTAACTTTCAAAGAACATAATATGTAACGTTTTGGTAACTGAAGAAATGCTTTCCGTTTGCACCAATGTGGAAGCAAAAAGCAACCCAAATGCACCTATTAGGTAACGTTAATCAGAGGTGGGACCAAGTCATTGTTTTGCAAGTCACAAGTAAGTCCCAAGTCTTTGCCCTCAAGTCCGAGTCAAGTCCCGAGTCAAGACAGGCAAGCCCCGAGTCAAGTCCAAAGTCAAGACTGGAAAGTCTCAAGTCAAGTCCTAAGTCCTGCATTTTGAGTTTCGAGTCCTTTCAAGTCCTTTTAACCACAGACTAATATATTAACACAGATTGTGTATGCTTTTCAAACGCTGTATTTATTTATTAAAACAAGTGCATTTTAAATTGCAGGAAAGAAAATTGTGCTGACATTGCACTTTATAATAGCACTATTAACCAGTCATTTTAAACATTAACTCATTCCTTTACAGAACAAACACATTGAAAAATAAAGTGCAAATGTACTTATTTGTACAAAAGTGTTAACATTGAAAAAACATGACATATACGTGAACATAACAAAAAAGTTGTACTTTTTATATGTCAGGGCCCTATGCTGCATTGCATTTGCAAAAGACCAAATTAGCCAAGAGTCTGTCAGTCATTTGTGCACGATGGGGGCGTAGTATGATGCCACCATGGCTGAAAACTCGCTCCACTGGAGCACTGGAGGCAGGCACTGCCAAGACTCTCATGGCCACTCGGAACAGTGAAGGAAGAGTCTTCATGTTCAATGCCCAGAACAAAAGGGGGGATAGAGTTGTTTTGGGTTGGTGCACTACTTGTAAGTGTATCTTGTGTTTTTTATGTTGATTTAATTAAAAAAAGAAAAAAAAAATTTTTATTTCTTGTGCGGCCCGATACCAATCGATCCACGGACCACTGAGGTAAACAACCAACAGTATGTCAGAAAGCTAGCTAAAACGGTACACATATTCATAATATAGTATACATTTTAACTGACCTTTATTTTACTATTTTTGTCTTTTTTTAGGTGGCTAAAATACGCGGTGCTGCTGACCGCCGTCTAACGTTACGTGTGATATATTGACTAACGTAACCCTGCTTAAAAAAATCACTGAACAAAAAGTATGAATAAGGTAGTGAACTGCAACAGATTCCCGTGTTTGCAATAACGTTATAACGTTAGCAGTGAGTTTACAGCCTCACTGATTTAACTACACAGCAAATAAAAGTCACGTTACTTAGCCAATAAACGTTATCTTACATTCAAAACTTACCGTTCTTTGTGCAACTTCAAATGCCGGACGAAGTTGGAAGTTGTTGCCTCTCCATCAGTCATTTCCGAACCGCATGTGTTGCATACTGCAAACCGTTTTGTGTTGACCACCTCGTAATTTTTATACCCAAACGAAATTATTTTAGGTATCATTTTTTGTTCACTGGCGTGTGGTTTGGACATGTCTTCTTCGTTGATTGTCCTGCAATTTGATTGGATGAATGCTGTGTGATGAAAACAAAGTAGATCTAATTTGATTGGCTGTTGTACTGAGACCACACCAGCTGACACACGCAACGCTGATAGACAAGTACACAATGAAAAATACGGAGCGCTCCCGAATAACTTTTTCATCTTTGGGTTTTGGGGAAAGTAGCAAGTCATGTCAAGTCATGTCAATTCAAAAGGCTCAAGTCCAAGTGAAGTCACAAGTCATTGATGTTAAAGTCTAAGTCGAGTTGCAAGTCTTTTTACATTTTGTCAAGTCGAGTCTAAAGTCATCAAATTCATGACTCGAGTCTGACTCGAGTCCAAGTCATGTGACTCGAGTCCACACCTCTGACGTTAATTGCCCAAAAGGCTAATGTAATCACAACGATCTGGGTATGGTTAGCTGGGTTAGGTGTAAGAACAGCCGTGTAAACGTGATCACAGATCACTCTGAGACAACTGAAGTTAGTGTAGTTATTTTGTGATCAAATTTATTTACATGCCTATTTAATTACATTACACATATATTTATATAGAAGTACACATACTTCAGAACTGTATAACTGTTTTGAGTTCAAACCCCGGCCGAGTCATACCAAAGACTATAAAAATGGGAGCCATTACCTCCCTGCTTGGCACTCAGCATCAAGGGTTGGAATTAGGGGTTAAATCACCAAAAATGATTCCCAGGCGCAGCCACCGCTGCTGCTCACTGCTCCCATCACCTCCCAGGTGGTGAGGGTGATGGGTGAAATGCAGAGGATAATCTCACCACACCTTGTGTGTGTGAGAGACAATCATTGGTATATATATATATATATATATATACACAGTATATATATATATATATATATATATATATATATATATATATATGTATTATATATATATATATATATATAAACAGGGTTTGTATGTATTAGAGATGCGCGGTTTGCGGGCACAACCGCGGAGTCCGCGGATTATCCGCGGATCGGGCGGATGAAATAAAAAAAAATTAGATTTTATCCGCGGGTCGGGTCGGGTCGGGCGGTTGAAATAAAAAAAAAAGAGATTTTAAATAGATTCAGGCGGGTGGCAGTTAAACCAATTGGGAAATATAAATACATAGTTAAATGTTGTTACCCACATACGAAAAACGAGCAGGCACCTGCTGCATATGCCACAACAGAAGAAGAAAAAAAAAAGAGATGGACACTTTTACGGAGCGGAGAAGGGACGCCTCGCCGGGGTCCGGGACCGAGGCCCCTTCCCCCGAGAGGGCCCCACCGGGAGCCGTAGCTGAGGCGATCCGCGAGAAGGGCCCGACGCACGTCCAGGGTCACCACCGCGCCCATCGCACCGACACCCCGCCTCGTCCGCCTTCGCCGCGGCCGGCGTCACGCGCAGCAGGTAAGCAGCTTACCTGCCCGCCACCCCCGTGGCCGGGGGCTCGTAACAGGGGTCACTCCGCGCGCAGTGCGCTCACGAAAGGGGTGGGGCTCACCCTGGTTGATATAGACAGCAGCTAGGACGGTGGCCATGGAAGTCGGAACCCGCTAAGGAGTGTGTAACAACCCACCTGCCGAATCAACTAGCCCTGAAAATGGATGGCGCTGGAGCGTCGGGCCCATACCCGGCCGTCGCCGGCAGCGAGACGCGCTTGGAGGTGCGCTCAGCGCGGCTCCCATATGATTGCGCACTGGTGTGCGTCTGGGTCGTGACAGCGTGGCACGCGAATGTCTGCAATGCATTGGATCAGTCTCCTTTCTTTAACAGGCAAAAGCTTTATAACCTCACTAATGCCTTGCATCGTCTATATTAGATATATAACAACGGGCGGGTGCGGGCGGATGCAGTTCTGATCAAATGTTAGATCGGGTGGATTGCGGATGGTTGACAACTTTCTGATGCGGTTGCGGATGAAATAATTGCCTATCCGCGCATCTCTAGTATGTATGTATATATATATATATATATATATATATATATATATACAAGTATATGTACATACATATATATATTAATATATATATATATAAATGTATATGTATGTATATATATATATATATATATATATATAAATGTATATGTATGTGTATATATATATATATGTATATATGTATATGTGTATGTATATATATATATATATATATATATATATACATATATACATATATATATATATATATACATATGCATATACATTTATATATATATATATATATGCTGCTCGCTGATTCATTGAGAAGTGAGGGAAAAGTTGGCGTATATTATGATACCGTCGATCATAATATTTTATTAGAGCGTATCAAAACACGTATTGGTATGTCAGACTTAGCTTTGTCGTGGTTTAACTCTTATCTTACTGACAGGATGCAGTGTGTCTCCCATAATAATGTGACCTCGGACTATGTTAAGGTAATGTGCGGAGTTCCTCAGGGTTCGGTTCTTGGCCCTGCACTCTTTAGTATTTACATGCTGCCGCTAGGCGACATCATACGCAAATACGGTGTTAGCTTTCATTGTTATGCTGATGACAGCCAACTCTACATGCCCCTAAAGCTGACCAACACGCCGGATTGTAGTCAGCTGGAGGCGTGTCTTAATGAAATTAAACAATGGATGTCCGTTAACTTCTTGCAACTCAACGCCAAGAAAACGGAAATGCTGATTATCGGTCCTGCTAAACACCGACATTTATTTAATAATACCACCTTAACATTTGACAACCAAACAATTACACAAGGCGACTCAGTAAAGAATCTGGGTATTATCTTCGACCCAACTCTCTCCTTTGAGTCACACATTAAGAGTGTTACTAAAACGGCCTTCTTTCATCTCCGCAATATCGCTAAAATTCGTTCTATTTTATCCACTAGCGACGCTGAGATCATTATTCATGCGTTCGTTACGTCTCGTCTCGACTACTGTAACGTATTATTTTCGGGTCTCCCTATGTCTAGCATTAAAAGACTACAATTGGTACAAAATGCGGCTGCTAGACTTTTGACAAGAACAAGAAAGTTTGATCATATTACGCCTATACTGGCTCACCTGCACTGGCTTCCTGTGCACTTAAGATGTGACTTTAAGGTTTTACTACTTATGTATAAAATACTACAGGGTCTAGCTCCGTCCTATCTTGTCGATTGCATTGTACCATATGTCCCGGCAAGAAATCTGCGTTCAAAGAACTCCGGCTTATTAGTGATTCCCAGAGCCCAAAACAAGTCTGCGAGCTATAGAGCGTTTTCTATTGGGGCTCCAGTACTATGGAATGCCCTCCCGGTAACAATTAGAGATGCTACCTCAGTAGAAGCATTTAAGTCCCATCTTAAAACTCATTTGTATACTCTAACCTTTAAATAGCCCCCCTGTTAGACCAGTTGATCTGCCGTTTCTTTTCTTTTCTCCTCTGCTCCCCTATTCCTTGTGGAGGGGGGGGGGGGGGGCACAGGTCCTGCTGGCCCCACTATGGACTGGACTCTTACTATTATGTTGGATCCACTATGGACTGGACTCTCACAATATTATGTCAGACCCACTCGACATCCATTGCTTTCGGTCTCCCCTAGAGGGGGGGGGGGGTTACCCACATATGCGGTCCTCTCCAAGGTTTCTCATAGTCATTCACATCGACGTCCCACTGGGGTGAGTTTTTCCTTGCCCTTATGTGGGCTTTGTACCGAGGATGTCGTTGTGGCTTGTGCAGCCCTTTGAGACACTTGTGATTTAGGGCTATATAAATAAACATTGATTGATTGATTGATTGGTATGCAAACGTCCATATAGTAGCTAGCTAACGAGCATCACCATTAAGGACACGGTCGTCAAAAAGCCGTTGGTATTGAACACGTGCCTAATTTGAAAGTGGGGTGTGTCGGTAAAAAGAAAACAAACATTATAGAAGAAAACACAAAACAGTTCAAATCGAGCAGGTTTTGAAATGTGTGGCCGCTGTACAGAGTAAAAAAAAAGTAACATTTGGGGATGCAAAATCAGCGGCCGCTAGTAACAAACATATAACATCCATTTGTGTGGCCGCCATAGAAAGATGTACTCTGTGATGTTGTCAAGTAAATATTCTCTCTGACAATGAACTGATGATGACGTTTGTGTGCTTCTTTTCAGACATTTTGACAACTGGACCGGTGCTCGGACGTTAGAGGATGTTCACATGGAGATGTTCACTGGCTTGCAGAGGCTGTATGTCATGAAGGATTCCCTCTCAACGTTGCTTTCTCACCTCTTTCATATTAGCCTACCCTTCCTTGCCTTACCCTCATTTATGTCTCTCCAATTAATACCCAAAATATAGCTTCTCAGGCTATTGAATCGATCGCAACTGAACTGTTTAATCAGTTCATGCTGACAGATTAAATTTCTGGGGCTGAGGTTGCTGAGGTAGTTAAAAAGCTCCTCGGTGGCAAGGCTCCGGGGGTAGATGAGATCCGCCCGGAGTTCCTTAAGGCTCTGGATGCTGTGGGGCTGTCTTGGTTGACAAGACTCTGCAGCATCGCGTGGACATCGGGGGCGGTACCACTGGATTGGCAGACCGGGGTGGTGGTTCCTCTCTTTAAGAAGGGGAACCGGAGGGTGTGTTCTAGCTATCGTGGGATCACACTCCTCAGCCTTCCCGGTAAGGTCTATTCAGGTGTACTGGAGAGGAGGCTACGCCGGATAGTCGAACCTCGGATTCAGGAGGAACAGTGTGGTTTTCGTCCTGGTCGTGGAACTGTGGACCAGCTCTATACTCTCGGCAGGGTCCTTGAGGGTGCATGGGAGTTTGCCCAACCAGTCTACATGTGTTTTGTGGACTTGGAGAAGGCATTCGACCGTGTCTCTTGGGAAGTCCTGTGGGGAGTGCTCAGAGAGTATGGGGTATCGGACTGTCTGATTGTGGCAATCCGCTCCCTGTATGATCAGTGCCAGAGCTTGGTCCGCATTGCCGGTAGTAAGTCGGACACGTTTCCAGTGAGGGTTGGACTCCGCCAAGGCTGCCCTTTGTCACCCATTCTGTTCATAACTTTTATGGACAGAATTTCTAGGCGCAGTCAAGGCGTTGAGGGGATCTGGTTTGGTGGCTGCAGGATTAGGTCTCTGCTTTTTGCAGATGATGTGGTCCTGATGGCTTCATCTGGCCAGGATATTCAGCTCTCACTGGATCGGTTCGCAGCCGAGTGTTAAGCGACTGGGATGAGAATCAGCACCTCCAAGTCCGAGTCCATGGTTCTCGCCCGGAAAAGGGTGGAGTGCCATCTCCGGGTTGGGGAGGAGATCTTGCCCCAAGTGGAGGAGTTCAAGTACCTCGGAGTCTTGTTCACGAGTGAGGGAAGAGTGAATCGTGAGATCGACAGGCGGATCGGTGCGGCGTCTTCAGTAATGCGGACGCTGTATCGATCCGTTGTGGTGAAGAAGGAGCTGAGCCGGAAGGCAAAGCTCTCAATTTACCGGTCGATCTACGTTCCCATCCTCACCTATGGTCATGAGCTTTGGGTTATGACCGAAAGGACAAGATCACGGGTACAAGCGGCCGAAATGAGTTTCCTCCGCCGGGTAGCGGGGCTCTCCCTTAGAGATAGGGTGAGAAGCTCTGCCATCCGGGAGGAGCTCAAAGTAAAGCCGCTGCTCCTCCACATCGAGAGGAGCCAGATGAGGTGGTTCGGGCATCTGGTCAGGATGCCACCCGAACGCCTCCCTAGGGAGGTGTTTAGGGCACGTCCGACCGGTAGGAGGCCGCGGGGAAGACCCAGGACACGTTGGGAAGACTATGTCTCCCGGCTGGCCTGGGAACGCCTCGGGGTCCCCCGGGAGGAGCTGGATGAAGTGGCTGGGGAGAGGGAAGTCTGGGCTTCCCTGCTTAGACTGCTGCCCCCGCGACCCGACCTCGGATAAGCGGAAGAAGATGAATGGATGGATGCTGACAGAATAGCTACGTAGGCCAGGGATGTCAAAGTGGGCCACATAGCAGTTATGGCTGCCTTCAGAGGGCCGCTTGTAACAGACAATAATGCATGAATTTGCCTCTGGATTTCATTATTAATTATATCAATTGTTTTAAGTAGACTGTCCATTTTACAGTCAAACCTTAACATTTACAAAATGTTACTGTAAAATATAGTATATTTTTTTGTGTTGTTTACAACATTTTACAATAAATGGAAAAACATTACCACTATTTTTTTGGGAAGAGGGGCGTTACGAAAAAAGCTGGCAGCTTCGGTGCCAGAATTGTGGTGTTAAATTTACAACATTATATTGTTCATTGAAAAACAGTACAAGTTTTTTTTTTTTATTCTGGCAACTTAGCTGCCAGTTTTTCTACCGTAAAAACAAATGTACCGTCTTTCCATTTACAGTAATACACCGTTAAAAACAGCAACCGTAGATTTTACAGTCAAAAAGTGGCAGTTTAATCAACAGAATTTTTACGGAAAAAACTGGTAGTTTTTATTTCAAGTTATTTATTGTAATTTCTATTAATTTCATGGGTAGTTTGCTGTAAAGTTAAGTATTTTAATTTATCTTTATTAAGACAGAAAGTATGATAGTATACTGTAATATTGGTTGCAATATTGGATACTATTGAAGTTTAAAAGGCATGCAATATCAAGAAGTACATACCGTATTTTCCGCACTATTAGCCGCACCTAAA
Source organism: Nerophis lumbriciformis (assembly GCF_033978685.3). NCBI lineage: Eukaryota > Metazoa > Chordata > Actinopteri > Syngnathiformes > Syngnathidae > Nerophis > Nerophis lumbriciformis. Next base: position 52,067,295 of record NC_084557.2, read on the forward strand.
AACCACAAATTTACTCAAAAGCTGACAGTGCGGCTTATAACCCGGTGCGCTTTATATATGGATTAATATTAAGATTCATTTTCATAAAGTTTAGGTCTCGCAACTACGGTAAACAGCCGCCATCTTTTTTCCCCGTAGAAGAGGAAGTGCTTCTTCTTCTACGGCAAGCAACCGCCAAGGTAAGCACCCGCCCCCATAGAACAGGAAGCGCTTCTTCTTCTACTGTAAGCAACCACCCGCCCCCGTAGAAGAAGAAGAGGCGCGCGGATATTACGTTTCATTTCCTTTGTGTGTTTACATCTGTAAAGACCACAAAATGGCTCCTACTAAGCGACAGGTTTCCGGTTCATGAAAAGACGCAATCTCTCCATCCGCACACGGACTACTATTTCACAGCAACTGCCTAAAGACTTTCAAGAAAAGCTGGCTACTTTCCGTGCATATTGTAAAAACAAGATAGCTGAAAAAAAGATCCGGCCAGAGAACATTATCAACATGGACGAGGTTCCACTGACTTTTGATATTCCTGTGAACCGCACTGTGGATACAACGGGAGCACGTACGGTGAATATTCGCACCACAGGGAATGAGAAGTCATCCTTCACTGTGGTTCTAGCTTGCCATGCTAATGGCCAGAAACTTCCACCCATGGTGATATTCAAAAGGAAGACCTTGCCAAAAGAGACCTTTCCAGCCGGCGTCATCATAAAAGCTAACTCGAAGGGATGGATGGATGAAGAAAAGATGAGCGAGTGGTTAAGGGAAGTTTACGCGAAGAGGCCGGGTGGCTTTTTTCACGCAGCTCCGTCCATGTTGATATACGACTCCATGCGCGCCCACATCACGCTGGTTTTTAATATATTATTAAAGTTTGACTGACCTATCTGACTGTTTTTTTGACATTCCCTTTAGCGCAGTTAGATGCGGCTTATAACACGGGGCGGCTTATAGGTGGACAAAGTTTTGAAATATGCCGTTCATTGAAGGCGCGGCTTATAACCCAGGGCGGCTTATGGTGCGGAAAATACGGTATATATTTTTCTGTCAAAATAAAAAAAAAAGTATTACATTTAGTGAGAAAATATGAAGTATTTTATTAACACATATCATTCCCAGGTGTTTGCGGGCCAGATAACATGATGTCGCGGGCCAAAACTGGCCCCCGAGCCTTGAGTTGACACCTGTGACGTAGGGACAAGAAAGACCAGAGCCCCCTCAAATAAATGTATTTCCCTCTCAAATCAAAATGTGTTAAGTTGAGAAAGTACATTTTAATATACCCACAAAACGTATAAATTACAAGCTGACAACATTATCTGCAATAGCAGATAAATCCGCAGAAAAAGGGACACGCTACAACACTCATATTACCTCTTTTGGGTCCGCCCCCTGCTTCAGGCTCCGCTAGTCCGCGCACACAGACGCACACAGACGCACACAGACCACACCCCCCTCCTCTCAGCCCTCACTGAAGCAGTGTTGACCAATAGGAGACTAAAAGTTGTCAGAAACAACATCCAATCATATTTATCATCGTCATTCAAATGGGTGGGACTAGTTCAAAATATATCCAATCACAATTCTTTATTATTTAAAGGGTGGGAGTTAATGACGAAGACGGGCCAATCAGATGCTTTTCTTTCTGGGATGAAGAAAGTTCAAGTTGAACGTCTCACTGGCAGCGCCAAAACTAGAAGGTGTGGATTTAAGGTGTTTTACATCAGAATATGTGAACACCTGGCATAAAGGTAAAAGGATGCGTTTTATTATATGTTTTATGATGCCATCAGCAGGCAAGCCATCGATGTTGACGTCTACAGACTGTAAGTTAAAGCTGTGTGTGTTTGCGGCTTCAGATGTTCTGACTTCCTGTTAGTCGCTACAGTAAAACACAACTTAGAAACAAACATTACTATGTCAAGAATGTGAGCAGTCTTGTTAACTTTAAGTTGAGAATACAGTAAAACACAACTTAGAAACAAACATTACTATGTCAAGAGTGTGAGCAGTCTTGTTAACTTTAAGTTGAGAATACAGTAAAACACAACTTAGAAACAAACATTACTATGTCAAGAGTGTGAGCAGTCTTGTTAACTTTAAGTTGAGAATACAGTAAAACACAACTTAGAAACAAACATTACTATGTCAAGAGTGTGAGCAGTCTTGTTAACTTTAAGTTGAGAATGCAGTAAAACACAACTTAGAAACAAACATTACTATGTCAAGAATGTGAGCAGTCTTGTTAACTTTAAGTTGAGAATGCAGTAAAACACAACTTAGAAACAAACATTACTATGTCAAGAGTGTGAGCAGTCTTGTTAACTTTAAGTTGAGAATACAGTAAAACACAACTTAGAAACAAACATTACTATGTCAAGAGTGTGAGCAGTCTTGTTAACTTTAAGTTGAGAATGCAGTAAAACACAACTTAGAAACAAACATTACTATGTCAAGAATGTGAGCAGTCTTGTTAACTTTAAGTTGAGAATGCAGTAAAACACAACTTAGAAACAAACATTACTATGTCAAGAGTGTGAGCAGTCTTGTTAACTTTAAGTTGAGAATACAGTAAAACACAACTTAGAAACAAACATTACTATGTCAAGAGTGTGAGCAGTCATGTTAACTTTAAGTTGAGAATGCAGTAAAACACAACTTAGAAACAAACATTACTATGTCAAGAATGTGAGCAGTCTTGTTAACTTTAAGTTGAGAATACAGTAAAACACAACTTAGAAACAAACATTACTATGTCAAGAGTGTGAGCAGTCTTCTTAACTTTAAGTTGAGAATGCAGTAAAACACAACTTAGAAACAAACATTACTATGTCAAGAATGTGAGCAGTCTTGTTAACTTTAAGTTGAGAATACAGTAAAACACAACTTAGAAACAAACATTACTATGTCAAGAGTGTGAGCAGTCTTGTTAACTTTAAGTTGAGAATACAGTAAAACACAACTTAGAAACAAACATTACTATGTCAAGAGTGTGAGCAGTCTTGTTAACTTTAAGTTGAGAATACAGTAAAACACAACTTAGAAACAAACATTACTATGTCAAGAGTGTGAGCAGTCTTGTTAACTTTAAGTTGAGAATACAGTAAAACACAACTTAGAAACAAACATTACTATGTCAAGAGTGTGAGCAGTCTTGTTAACTTTAAGTTGAGAATACAGTAAAACACAACTTAGAAACAAACATTACTATGTCAAGAGTGTGAGCAGTCTTGTTAACTTTAAGTTGAGAATACAGTAAAACACAACTTAGAAACAAACATTACTATGTCAAGAGTGTGAGCAGTCTTGTTAACTTTAAGTTGAGAATACAGTAAAACACAACTTAGAAACAAACATTACTATGTCAAGAGTGTGAGCAGTCTTGTTAACTTTAAGTTGAGAATACAGTAAAACACAACTTAGAAACAAACATTACTATGTCAAGAGTGTGAGCAGTCTTGTTAACTTTAAGTTGAGAATACAGTAAAACACAACTTAGAAACAAACATTACTATGTCAAGAGTGTGAGCAGTCTTGTTAACTTTAAGTTGAGAATGCAGTAAAACACAACTTAGAAACAAACATTACTATGTCAAGACTGTGAGCAGTCTTGTTAACTTTAAGTTGAGAATACAGTAAAACACAACTTAGAAACAAACATTACTATGTCAAGAATGTGAGCAGTCTTGTTAACTTTAAGTTGAGAATACAGTAAAACACAACTTAGAAACAAACATTACTATGTCAAGAGTGTGAGCAGTCTTGTTAACTTTAAGTTGAGAATACAGTAAAACACAACTTAGAAACAAACATTACTATGTCAAGAGTGTGAGCAGTCTTGTTAACTTTAAGTTGAGAATACAGTAAAACACAACTTAGAAACAAACATTACTATGTCAAGAGTGTGAGCAGTCTTGTTAACTTTAAGTTGAGAATACAGTAAAACACAACTTAGAAACAAACATTACTATGTCAAGAGTGTGAGCAGTCTTGTTAACTTTAAGTTGAGAATACAGTAAAACACAACTTAGAAACAAACATTACTATGTCAAGAGTGTGAGCAGTCTTGTTAACTTTAAGTTGAGAATACAGTAAAACACAACTTAGAAACAAACATTACTATGTCAAGAGTGTGAGCAGTCTTGTTAACTTTAAGTTGAGAATACAGTAAAACACAACTTAGAAACAAACATTACTATGTCAAGAATGTGAGCAGTCTTGTTAACTTTAAGTTGAGAATACAGTAAAACACAACTTAGAAACAAACATTACTATGTCAAGAGTGTGAGCAGTCTTGTTAACTTTAAGTTGAGAATACAGTAAAACACAACTTAGAAACAAACATTACTATGTCAAGAATGTGAGCAGTCTTGTTAACTTTAAGTTGAGAATACAGTAAAACACAACTTAGAAACAAACATTACTATGTCAAGAGTGTGAGCAGTCTTGTTAACTTTAAGTTGAGAATACAGTAAAACACAACTTAGAAACAAACATTACTATGTCAAGAATGTGAGCAGTCTTGTTAACTTTAAGTTGAGAATACAGTAAAACACAACTTAGAAACAAACATTACTATGTCAAGAGTGTGAGCAGTCTTGTTAACTTTAAGTTGAGAATGCAGTAAAACACAACTTAGAAACAAACATTACTATGTCAAGAATGTGAGCAGTCTTGTTAACTTTAAGTTGAGAATACAGTAAAACACAACTTAGAAACAAACATTACTATGTCAAGAATGTGAGCAGTCTTGTTAACTTTAAGTTGAGAATACAGTAAAACACAACTTAGAAACAAACATTACTATGTCAAGAGTGTGAGCAGTCTTGTTAACTTTAAGTTGAGAATACAGTAAAACACAACTTAGAAACAAACATTACTATGTCAAGAGTGTGAGCAGTCTTGTTAACTTTAAGTTGAGAATACAGTAAAACACAACTTAGAAACAAACATTACTATGTCAAGAATGTGAGCAGTCTTGTTAACTTTAAGTTGAGAATACAGTAAAACACAACTTAGAAACAAACATTACTATGTCAAGAGTGTGAGCAGTCTTGTTAACTTTAAGTTGAGAATACAGTAAAACACAACTTAGAAACAAACATTACTATGTCAAGAGTGTGAGCAGTCTTGTTAACTTTAAGTTGAGAATACAGTAAAACACAACTTAGAAACAAACATTACTATGTCAAGACTGTGAGCAGTCTTGTTAACTTTAAGTTGAGAATACAGTAAAACACAACTTAGAAACAAACATTACTATGTCAAGAATGTGAGCAGTCTTGTTAACTTTAAGTTGAGAATACAGTAAAACACAACTTAGAAACAAACATTACTATGTCAAGAATGTGAGCAGTCTTGTTAACTTTAAGTTGAGAATACAGTAAAACACAACTTAGAAACAAACATTACTATGTCAAGAGTGTGAGCAGTCTTGTTAACTTTAAGTTGAGAATACAGTAAAACACAACTTAGAAACAAACATTACTATGTCAAGAGTGTGAGCAGTCTTGTTAACTTTAAGTTGAGAATACAGTAAAACACAACTTAGAAACAAACATTACTATGTCAAGAATGTGAGCAGTCTTGTTAACTTTAAGTTGAGAATACAGTAAAACACAACTTAGAAACAAACATTACTATGTCAAGAATGTGAGCAGTCTTGTTAACTTTAAGTTGAGAATACAGTAAAACACAACTTAGAAACAAACATTACTATGTCAAGAGTGTGAGCAGTCTTGTTAACTTTAAGTTGAGAATACAGTAAAACACAACTTAGAAACAAACATTACTATGTCAAGAGTGTGAGCAGTCTTGTTAACTTTAAGTTGAGAATACAGTAAAACACAACTTAGAAACAAACATTACTATGTCAAGAGTGTGAGCAGTCTTGTTAACTTTAAGTTGAGAATACAGTAAAACACAACTTAGAAACAAACATTACTATGTCAAGAGTGTGAGCAGTCTTGTTAACTTTAAGTTGAGAATACAGTAAAACACAACTTAGAAACAAACATTACTATGTCAAGAGTGTGAGCAGTCTTGTTAACTTTAAGTTGAGAATACAGTAAAACACAACTTAGAAACAAACATTACTATGTCAAGAGTGTGAGCAGTCTTGTTAACTTTAAGTTGAGAATACAGTAAAACACAACTTAGAAACAAACATTACTATGTCAAGAGTGTGAGCAGTCTTGTTAACTTTAAGTTGAGAATACAGTAAAACACAACTTAGAAACAAACATTACTATGTCAAGAGTGTGAGCAGTCTTGTTAACTTTAAGTTGAGAATACAGTAAAACACAACTTAGAAACAAACATTACTATGTCAAGAGTGTGAGCAGTCTTGTTAACTTTAAGTTGAGAATACAGTAAAACACAACTTAGAAACAAACATTACTATGTCAAGAGTGTGAGCAGTCTTGTTAACTTTAAGTTGAGAATACAGTAAAACACAACTTAGAAACAAACATTACTATGTCAAGAGTGTGAGCAGTCTTGTTAACTTTAAGTTGAGAATACAGTAAAACACAACTTAGAAACAAACATTACTATGTCAAGAGTGTGAGCAGTCTTGTTAACTTTAAGTTGAGAATACAGTAAAACACAACTTAGAAACAAACATTACTATGTCAAGAGTGTGAGCAGTCTTGTTAACTTTAAGTTGAGAATACAGTAAAACACAACTTAGAAACAAACATTACTATGTCAAGAGTGTGAGCAGTCTTGTTAACTTTAAGTTGAGAATACAGTAAAACACAACTTAGAAACAAACATTACTATGTCAAGAGTGTGAGCAGTCTTGTTAACTTTAAGTTGAGAATACAGTAAAACACAACTTAGAAACAAACATTACTATGTCAAGAGTGTGAGCAGTCTTGTTAACTTTAAGTTGAGAATACAGTAAAACACAACTTAGAAACAAACATTACTATGTCAAGAGTGTGAGCAGTCTTGTTAACTTTAAGTTGAGAATACAGTAAAACACAACTTAGAAACAAACATTACTATGTCAAGAGTGTGAGCAGTCTTGTTAACTTTAAGTTGAGAATACAGTAAAACACAACTTAGAAACAAACATTACTATGTCAAGAGTGTGAGCAGTCTTGTTAACTTTAAGTTGAGAATACAGTAAAACACAACTTAGAAACAAACATTACTATGTCAAGAGTGTGAGCAGTCTTGTTAACTTTAAGTTGAGAATACAGTAAAACACAACTTAGAAACAAACATTACTATGTCAAGAGTGTGAGCAGTCTTGTTAACTTTAAGTTGAGAATACAGTAAAACACAACTTAGAAACAAACATTACTATGTCAAGAGTGTGAGCAGTCTTGTTAACTTTAAGTTGAGAATACAGTAAAACACAACTTAGAAACAAACATTACTATGTCAAGAGTGTGAGCAGTCTTGTTAACTTTAAGTTGAGAATACAGTAAAACACAACTTAGAAACAAACATTACTATGTCAAGAGTGTGAGCAGTCTTGTTAACTTTAAGTTGAGAATACAGTAAAACACAACTTAGAAACAAACATTACTATGTCAAGAGTGTGAGCAGTCTTGTTAACTTTAAGTTGAGAATACAGTAAAACACAACTTAGAAACAAACATTACTATGTCAAGAGTGTGAGCAGTCTTGTTAACTTTAAGTTGAGAATACAGTAAAACACAACTTAGAAACAAACATTACTATGTCAAGAGTGTGAGCAGTCTTGTTAACTTTAAGTTGAGAATACAGTAAAACACAACTTAGAAACAAACATTACTATGTCAAGAGTGTGAGCAGTCTTGTTAACTTTAAGTTGAGAATACAGTAAAACACAACTTAGAAACAAACATTACTATGTCAAGAGTGTGAGCAGTCTTGTTAACTTTAAGTTGAGAATACAGTAAAACACAACTTAGAAACAAACATTACTATGTCAAGAGTGTGAGCAGTCTTGTTAACTTTAAGTTGAGAATACAGTAAAACACAACTTAGAAACAAACATTACTATGTCAAGAGTGTGAGCAGTCTTGTTAACTTTAAGTTGAGAATACAGTAAAACACAACTTAGAAACAAACATTACTATGTCAAGAGTGTGAGCAGTCTTGTTAACTTTAAGTTGAGAATGCAGTAAAACACAACTTAGAAACAAACATTACTATGTCAAGAGTGTGAGCAGTCTTGTTAACTTTAAGTTGAGAATACAGTAAAACACAACTTAGAAACAAACATTACTATGTCAAGAGTGTGAGCAGTCTTGTTAACTTTAAGTTTGTGGGCTTTGTACCGAGGATGTGGTTGTGGCTTGTGCAGCCCTTTGAGACACTTGTGATTTAGGGCTATATAAATAAACATTGATTGATTGATTGATTAAGTTGAGAATGCAGAAACTTTTGAGGCATGATTCAGCTGACCAGATGATAAACTAGTTTGAGAGGAATGTTTTTGTATTATTCACAAGACTCCTGTAGTTTCCAGTTGTGTACATATTGACTATTGTGTGTGAAGTCCTACTTTTTAAGGTTCATTTCAGTTTAAGAGTCAGGCCATCAAGGTAAAAGTTGTGGCGGTTGATATAATGTGGATGAAGTAGGGCTGAGCGATATGGCTAACATCTGTATCATGATATAAGTTTTTTTAAATCGTTCGAAATCGATAATTATTGATATGTTTTATGACCTGAGAAAAATATGATAAATGTTAAATGAAGCCTTCCTCTGATTATAATGCCCTCAGCTATCAAGGCAGAAAGGAATCCATCCATCCATTTTCTACCGCTTGTCCCTTACTGGGTGGCGGGGTGTGCTGGAGCCTATCTCAGCTGCAAACGGGCGGAAGGTGGGGTACACCCTGGACAAGTGGCCACCTCATCACAGGGCCAACACAGATAGACAGACAACATTCACACTCACATTCACACACTAGGAATGCAATGATCAAAACAGGCATGGAAAACAATGAGTCAATGTAAACAAAACTCTTAAATCACAATAAACACTTAACAATAACCTCCATCCATCTTCTTCCGCTTATCCGAGGTCGGGTCGCGGGGGCAGCAGCCTAAGCAGGGAAGCCCAGACTTCCCTCTCCCCAGCCACTTCGTCCAGCTCCTCCCGGGGGATCCCGAGGCGTTCCCAGGCCAGCCGGGAGACATAGTCTTCCCAACGTGTCCTGGGTCTTCCTCGTGGCCTCCTACCGGTCGGACATGCCCTAAACACCTCCTTAGGGAGGCGCTCGGGTGGCATCCTGACCAGATGCCCGAACCACCTCATCTGGCTCCTCTCAATGTGGAGGAGCAGCGGCTTTACTTTGAGCTCCCCCCGGATGACAGAGCTTCTCACCCTATCTCTAATGGAGAGCCCCGCCACCCGGCGGAGGAAACTCATTTCGGCCGCTTGTACCCGTGATCTTGTCCTTTCGGTCATAACCCAAAGCTCATGACCATAGGTGAGGATGGGAACGTAGATCGACCGGTAAATTGAGAGCTTTGCCTTCCGGCTCAGCTCCTTCTTCACCACAACGGATCGATACAGCGTCCGCATTACTGAAGACGCCGCACCGATCCGCCTGTCGATCTCACGATCCACTCTTCCCTCACTCGTGAACAAGACTCCGAGGTACTTGAACTCCTCCACTTGGGGCAAGATCTCCTCCCCAACCCGGAGATGGCACTCCACCCTTTTCCGGGCGAGAACCATGGACTCGGACTTGGAGGTGCTGATTCTCATCCCAGTCGCTTCACACTCAGCTGCGAACCGATCCAGTGAGAGCTGAAGATCCTGGCCAGATGAAGCCATCAGGACCAAATCATCTGCAAAAAGCAGAGACCTAATCCTGCAGCCACCGGATTTTATATTAAAATAACCTATTTTAAGATAAAAAGAAACCCTATAAAGAATATGTAATAAATGCATAATAAAGTGTAACAAAATAGTGCCAAGTGTGAAAATGTAAACTTAGGGAAACCTGAGAAGAACAAATATTTGCAGGTTTAATGCCACAAAGAAATGTTATGCAGTAATTAAAATCTTAATTTTATTGGACAAAAATTATTATTATAAAAATAGCACATTTGTTATATTTTGTTATTTATTTTAGTTATACAGTCCCGCACTTTAGGTGCTAGCTGTTTTCGTACATCGGGATAGGGAACAGGACATGTGTTGACAAGAAAAGATGAGCGCAGCAAAGGACTATGGTCCGTTCAACAACAAAAAAGACTGTTGAGGTGACTTTTCCTGGTTTATCCACTATTGTCAGACCACAGAACACTTTTCCACTTTGTATCAGTCCATCTTAGATGAGCTCCGGCCCAGCAAAGCCGACGGCGTTTCTGGGTGTTGTTGATAAATGGCTTTCGCTTTGCAAAGTAGAGTTTTAACTTGCACTTACAGATGTAGCGACCAATTGTAGTTACTGACAGTGGGTTTCTGAAGTGTTCCTGAGCCCATGTGGTGATATCCTTTACACACTGATGTCGGTTTTTGATGAAGTACCACCTGAGGTACCCAAGGTCACGGCATTCAATGTTGCGTGCAGTGATTTCTCCAGATTCTCTGAACCTTTTGATGATATTACTGACCGTAGATGGTGAGATCCCTAAATTCCTTGCAATAGCTTGTTGAGAAATGTTGTTCTTAAACTGTTGGACTATTTGCTCACGCATTTGTTGACAAAGTGGTGACCCTCGCCCCATCCTTGTTTGTGAATGACTGAGCATTTCATGGAAGCTGCTTTTACACCCAATCATGGCACCCACCTGTTCCCAATTTGCCTGTTCACCTGTGGGATGTTCCAAATAAGTGTTTGATGAGCGTTCCTCAACTTTTTGTCAGTCTTTTTTGCCACTTGTGCCAGCTTTTTTGAAACATGTTGCAGGCATCAAATTCCACATGAGCTAATATTTGAAAAATATAACGTTTTCCAGTTCGAACGTTAAATATCTTGTCTTTGCAGTCTATTCAATTGAATATCAGTTGAAAAGGATTTGTTGTATTCTCTTTTTATTTACCATTTACACAACGTGACAACTTCACTGCTTTTGGGTTTTGCACGCACACACACACACACACACACACACACACACACACACACACACACAGAGCATGTTTCACTCTCTCTATTTTTGTCCATTTGTCTATATTATAGAAGTGTGACCAGCAGCAGCCTGCAGACAGTCCAGCCAAGTGATTTCTTCAACAACCCACAACTGAGCTACATGTAAGTGTTCACACTTGTGTCACTTTAGAAAGAAACTTTACAATATGTGTGGGCATTCACACAATTTGGAGTCAAATTGTGCGTATATAACCCCACCTCTAGGGTTGTCACGGTACCCGGATATCAGTAGTCAATACCAATATCTATGAATTTCCATGAACCTATTTGATACCACGATAAAACTACAAACAACTAAACTCATGTACTTTTAAATTCACTACTTTATGGACAACTGTTTCAAAGTGTCAGTATTTAAGATCACTGTACTTCGACATCTTTTTGCACAGAATGTTAATATCAGTATCAGCTGCCAAGGTTTGAATGTTCTATCACCTCCCAGTATATCAAAACAAACAATACTGTAGTTATATATACATATACAGGTAAAAGCCAGTAAATTAGAATATTTTGAAAAACTTGATTTATTTCAGTAATTGCATTCAAAAGGTGTAACTTGTACATTATATTTATTCATTGCACACAGACTGATGCATTCAAATGTTTATTTCATTGAATTTTGATGATTTGAAGTGGCAACAAATGAAAATCCAAAATTCCGTGTGTCACAAAATTAGAATATTACTTAAGGCTAATACAAAAAAGGGATTTTTAGAAATGTTGGCCAACTGAAAAGTATGAAAATGAAAAATATGAGCATGTACAATACTCAATACTTGGTTGGAGCTCCTTTTGCCTCAATTACTGCGTTAATGCGGCGTGGCATGGAGTCGATGAGTTTCTGGCACTGCTCAGGTGTTCTGAGAGACCAGGTTGCTCTGATAGTGGCCTTCAACTCTTCTGCGTTTTTGGGTCTGGCATTCTGCATCTTCCTTTTCACAATACCCCACAGATTTTCTATGGGGCTAAGGTCAGGGGAGTTGGCGGGCCAATTTAGAACAGAAATACCATGGTCCGTAAACCAGGCACGGGTAGATTTTGCGCTGTGTGCAGGCGCCAAGTCCTGTTGGAACTTGAAATCTCCATCTCCATAGAGCAGGTCAGCAGCAGGAAGCATGAAGTGCTCTAAAACTTGCTGGTAGACGGCTGCGTTGACCCTGGATCTCAGGAAACAGAGTGGACCAACACCAGCAGATGACATGGCACCCCAAACCATCACTGATGGTGGAAACTTTACACTAGACTTCAGGCAACGTGGATCCTGTGCCTCTCCTGTCTTCCTCCAGACTCTGGGACCTCGATTTCCAAAGGAAATGCAAAATTTGCATGGTTGGGTGATGGTTTGGGGTGCCATGTCATCTGCAGGTGTCGGTCCACTCTGTTTCCTGAGATCCAGGGTCAACGCAGCCGTCTACCAGCAAGTTCAGACTTTACGTGCATCTCCTCATCCGCCGGAAATATGTCCCATGAAAAACCGTCTGACCGGAACAAATTCTTAATAACTAAAGTTCCTTGAGTGAATAAATTAACTCATTACACCGGTATGTTTTAGCGCTTTCATGGCAGATAAAAGTAAGAACTTTACACTACTTTATATTAAAAATGGCAACAGTGGAAGATGAATATTCCGTAACAAGAAGATAGAGAAAAAGAAGAAGCTTATCAACTGCAGTGTCGGCATGGAGTACAAAGGCGGCAAGCACAATTTTTCAGGACTTATGCAGATCCCAAACACAGATCAGCAGGTACCAGAAGGTAAGAAACGTTGTTTTTTTGCATAATATTGCGAAACAAAACGCCAGATAATGTCTTAGCTTATACACACACCATAATAATACTCCTATGTTGAAGCACAGTACAATCCATCAAGTGGTGTGGCTTCATAGCTTTCCAAAGTCCTACTAAAACATTTTGATGGATTTTTGAGCGCCGTGTGTAATGTTCTATATTTTCAATGGAACATATAAAATGTTGGTGTTGTTTACTTGAGTCATATTGCAGTGTACACATATCTCTTATATGTGACTGCCATCTACTGGTCACACTTATCATTACAGCCTGTACCAAATAAAATAGCTTCGAGGTCGGTAAGCAACACCAGAATTATTCCGTACATTAGGTGCACTGGATTCTAAGGCGCACTGTCGAGTTTTGAGAAAACAAAAGGAACAAGCGGTAGAAAATGGGTGAATGGAAAATGATTTTAAGTGTGCCTTATCGTCCGAAAAATATATGAAGTGACTATATCGTTTGTAGTGTCAAATATGTATGTCAAATGACAAAATACAAAAATATAGCATTATTTAGTGTAACGACTGCTGTCATGTAAAAGTGTTCTTCAATGTGCAATTATATTTCCATATTTCCTGGATTTATACACGTGCAGATATAGGGGTTGCATGAATACCAATAGGGAACACCTCTCCCCAAAGTTGGCACGAGACGGAGACGTTTCTCCATATTGTCTTTCGCACAATGGCTAGTTGTTAGTCTTACTAGTTGTTAGTCTTACTAGTTGTTAGTCTTACTAGTTGTTAGTCTTACTAGTGCGACTCCATAGAGACAGGCAAACCAGTGTGTTGTGCTGGCGTCCACATGTTTAATAACAGTGGTCTTAAATGCACGCTGAGCACCCCATGGGGGTTAAAGGAAGTGAAAAGATGTCATGGAGCTGTGTGCGCATAAACAATGGCCTCTGGCATAGACTTAGGCTGCTTTATGGGTCTTCAAGACACGCCAATATTGCTCTTCTGCCTCCGCGGGTTGTGAAAGTGCTTGATTTGATTGGCAGCAGATCTTGCTTTTTAAATCATAATATTCCTTACGATTACCCTCATTTAATCGTGACAGCCAAAATCGTGATTGTGATAAACATTTGGTGAATTGCGCAGTCAGTAAGCCACAGAGGTGTGGACTCGAGTCACATGACTTGGACTCGAGTCATGAATTTGATGACTTTAGACTCGACTTGACAAAATGTAAAAAGACTTGCAACTCGACTTAGACTTTAACATCAATGACTTGTGACTTCACTTGGACTTGAGCCTTTTGAATTGACATGACTTGACATGACTTGCTACTTTCCCCAAAACCCAAAGATGAAAAAGTTATTCGGGAGCGCTCTGTATTTTTCATTGTGTACTTGTCTATCAGCGTTGCGTGTGTCAGCTGGTGTGGTCTCAGTACAACAGCCAATCAAATTAGATCTACTTTGTTTTCATCACACAGCATTCATCCAATCAAATTGCAGGACAACCAACGAAGAAGACATGTCCAAACCACACGCCAGTGAACAAAAAATGATACCTAAAATAATTTTGTTTGGGTATAAAAATTACGAGGTGGTCAACACAAAACGGTTTGCAGTATGCAACACATGCGGTTCGAAAATTACTGATGGAGAGGCAACAACTTCCAACTTCGTCCGGCATTTGAAGTTGCACAAAGAACGGTAAGTTTTGAATGTAAGATAACGTTTATTGGCTAAGTAACGTGACTTTTATTTGCTGTGTAGTTAAATCAGTGAGGCTGTAAACTCACTGCTAACGTTATAACGTTATTGCAAACACGGGAATCTGTTGCAGTTCACTACCTTATTCATACTTTTTGTTCAGTGATTTTTTTTAAGCAGGGTTACGTTAGTCAATATATCACACGTAACGTTAGACGGCGGTCAGCAGCACCGCGTATTTTAGCCACCTGAAAAAAGACAAAAATAGTAAAATAAAGGTCAGTTAAAATGTATACTATATTATGAATATGTGTACCGTTTTAGCTAGCTAAAACGGTACACCAGTACCGTTTTACCAGTACCGGGCCGCGGCCCGGTACTGGTCCGTGGATCGATTGGTATCGGCCGCACAAGAAATAATTTTTTTTTTTCTTTCTTTTTTTAATTAAATCAACATAAAAAACACAAGATACACTTACAAGTAGTGCACCAACCCTAAACAACTCTCTCCCCCCTTTTGTTTTGGGCATTGAACATGAAGACTCTTCCTTCACTGTTCCGAGTGGCCATGAGAGTCTTGGCAGTGCCTGCCTCCAGTGCTCCAGTGGAGCGAGTTTTCAGCCATGGTGGCATCATACTACGCCCCCATCGTGCACAAATGACTGACAGACTCTTGGCTAATTTGGTCTTTTGCAAATGCAATGCAGCATAGGGCCCTGACATATAAAAAGTACAACTTTTTTTGTTATGTTCACGTATATGTCATGTTTTTTCAATGTTAACACTTTTGTACAAATAAGTACATTTGCACTTTATTTTTCAATGTGTTTGTTCTGTAAAGGAATGAGTTAATGTTTAAAATGACTGGTTAATAGTGCTATTATAAAGTGCAATGTCAGCACAATTTTCTTTCCTGCAATTTCAAATGCACTTGTTTTAATAAATAAATACAGCGTTTGAAAAGCATACACAATCTGTGTTAATATATTAGTCTGTGGTTAAAAGGACTTGAAAGGACTCGAAACTCAAAATGCAGGACTTAGGACTTGACTTGAGACTTTCCAGTCTTGACTTTGGACTTGACTCGGGGCTTGCCTGTCTTGACTCGGGACTTGACTCGGACTTGAGGGCAAAAACTTGAGACTTACTTGTGACTTGCAAAACAATGACTTGGTCCCACCTCTGGTAAGCCAGTATTAAAAACTGCGTTTTATTATGAAAATCAACCACATTTATGTTGTTTGTGTCCTACCTCTTGTCCTCCTCATCCCATCTGTGCGAAATTTCTGCGTCTTTTTTCCGGCATTTGGCAAAAATAAAAGCTCTGCGTATTTTTGCGGCAGACTCTGGGCTGTCAGAGTGGTTCTGGATCCATGACGCAGTGCGTCCGCAGGCGGTTGAAACTGACACATTGCCTGGAATGCAAACATTTAGGCTACGACGCCATCCAATAGCGGCGCCGCAGCCATTACGCATCCAGTGGAAATCCGGGGTCATCTACCATCATGCATCATTGCAGCAAATTCAGTGGAATAAAAAACAAAACAATTTCAGGATGCTGAATAAGTGGCTGTTGGCCATGTTATACGGTGTGGACAAGTTTTATAACACTACTTTTCTCTGTGTGGGAAATTTTTGTGACCAATAGACAGGTGGCCACTAACATAGCTTTGACTGTAATTCAGTGGAGTAAATAGTGAATTGGAACAAAACAAATAGAAACAAATACAGAGTAACTGTTTGCACTAATTAACAATGGACTTTGCTTATTAGGAACAGCTGGTACAACTTTGCAATAATAAACAAATTGCTTTACTAAAACAGATCTGGACAAGGCTTTGTTATAACACTTTGTCACCCACCCGCTGGACAGAGAGCACACATTGATTTGAATAATGATCTATTTTCCAATCCCTTCTACAAATGCTTTACTCTTATACTTTGTCCCCCAGAAACCTGTCCAAGAACCCCATGTTGACGACTTTGTCCTGGAAGAGCTTTGAAAACGTGCAACTCATTGAACTGTAAGTTGTCATTTTCCACAGATTACAGTAAATACAACTCAAAACAGACACTGTATAGGCAATGTGTATGATAAGCAAGGTCAAAATGAGTAAGCCTATTGGATTGTGTGCACTGTGCTCTTATTCTATTACATAAAAAGGTCAATTTAATTAAAATATAAAATCCAATTTAAACATAATGTGTTAGATAAGCTAGCTCTTGGGACGTGGAACGTCACCTCGCTGGGGGGGGAAGGAGCCTGAGCTAGTGCACGAGGTGGAGAAGTTCCGGCTGGATATAGTCGGACTCACTTTGACGCACAGTAAGAGCTCTGGAACCAGTTCTCTCAAGAGGGGCTGGACTCTCTTCCACACTGGCGTTGCACGCAGTTAGAGGCGACGAGCTGGGGTGGCAATTCTTGTTGCCCCCCGGCTCAAAGCCTGCACGTTGGAGTTCAACCCAGTGGACGAGAGGGTAGCTTCCCTCCGCCTTCGGGTGGGGGGGACGGGTCCTGACTGTTGTTTGTGCTTACTCACCAAACAGCAGTTTAGAGTACTCACCCTTTTTAGATACACTCGAGGGAGTACTGGAAAGTGCTCCCCCGGGTGATTCCCTTGTCCTACTGGGGGACTTCAACGCTCATGTTGGCAACGACAGTGAAACCTGGAGAGGCGTGATTGGGAAGAATGGCCACCCGGATCTGAACCGGAGTGGTGTTTTGTTATTGGACTTTTGTGCTCATCACAGATTGTCCATAACAAACACCATGTTCAAACATAAGGGTGTCCATATGTGCACTTGGCACCAGGACACCCTAGGCCGCAGTTCCATGATCGACTTTGTAGTTGTGTCATCGGATTTGCGGCCTCATGTTTTGGACACTCGGGTGAAGAGAGGGGCGGAGCTTTCTACCGATCATCACCTGGTGGTGAGTTGGCTGCGATGGTGAGGGAGGATGCCGGACACACCTGGCAGACCCAAACGCATTGTGAGGGTTTGCTGGGAAAGTCTGGCAGAGTCTCCTGTCACAGAGAGTTTCAATTCCCACCTCCGGAAGAACTTTGAACATGTCACGAGAGAGGTGCTGGACATTGAGTCCGAGTGGACCATGTTCCACACCTCTATTGTCGAGGCGGCTGATTGGAGCTGTGGCTGCAAGGTAGTTGGTGCCTGTCGTTGCAGTAATCCTAGAACCCGTTGGTTGACACAGGCGGTGAGGGATGCCGTCAAGCTGAAGGAGGAGTCCTATCGGGTTCTTTTGGCTTAAAGGACTCCGGAGGCAGCGGACAGGTACCGACAGGCCAAGCGGTGTGTGGCTTCAGCGGTTGCGGAGGCAAAAACTCGGACATGGGAGGAGTTCGGGGAAGCCATGGAAAACGACTTCTGGATGGCTTCGAAGCGATTCTGGACCACCGCCATCCTCCGCCTCAGGAAGGGGAAGCAGTGCAGTGTCAACACCGTGTATAGTGAGGATGGTGTTCTGCTGACCTCGACTGCGGATGTTGTGGATCGGTGGAGGGAATACTTCGAAGACCTCCTCAATCCCACCAACACGTCTTCCTATGAGGAAACAGTGCCTGGGGAATCTGTGGTGGGCTCTTCTATTTCTGGGGCTGAGGTTGCTGAGGTAGGTAAAAAGCTCATCGGTGTGGATGAGATCCGCCCAGATCAGCCTTCCCGGTAAGATCTATTCAGGTGTACTGGAGAGGAGGCTACGCCGGATAGTCGAACCTCGGATTCAGGAGGAACAGTGTGATTTTCGTCCTGGTCATGGAACTGTGGACCAGCTCTATACTCTCGGCAGGGTCCTTGAGGATGCATGGGAGTTTGCCCAACCAGTCTACATGTGCTAATTGTGGACTTGGAGAAGACATTCGACCGTGTCCCTCGGGAAGTCCTGTGGGGGGTGCTCAGAGAGTATGGGGTATCGGACTGTCTGATTGTGGCAGTCCGCTCCCTGTACGACCAGTGTCAGAGCTTGGTCCACATTGCCGGCAGTAAGTCGGACACGTTTCCAGTGAGGGTTGGACTCCGCCAAGGCTGCCCTTTGTCATCGATTCTGTTTATAACTTTTATGGACAGAATTTCTAGGCGCAGTCAAGGTTTTGAGGGGATCCGGTTTCGTGGCTGCGGGATTAGGTCTCTGCTTTTTGCAGATGATGTGGTCCTGATGGCTTCATCTGGCCAGGATCTTCAGCTCTCACTGGATCGGTTCGCAGCCGAGTGTGAAGCAACTGGGATGAGAATCAGCACCTCCAAGTCCGAATCCATGGTTCTCGCCCGGAAAAGGGTGCAGTGCCATCTCTGGGTTGGGGAGGAGACCCTGCCTTAAGTGGAGGAGTTCAAGTACCTCTGAGTCTTGTTCACGAGTGAGTGAAGAGTGGATCGTGAGATCGACAGGCGTATCGGTGCGGCGTCTTCAGTAATGCGGACGCTGTATGGATCCGTTGTGGTGAAGAAGGAGCTGAGCCGGAAGGCAAAGCTCTCAATTTACCGGTCGATCTACGTTCCCATCCTCACCTATGGTCATGAGCTTTGGGTTATGACTGAAAGGACAAGATCACGGGTACAAGCGGCCGGGGGGAGCTCAAAGTAAAGCAGCTGCTCCTCCACATGGAGAGGAGCCAGATGAGGTGATTCGGGCATCTGGTCAGGATGCCACCCGAACGCCTCCCTAGGGAGGTGTTTAGGGCACGTCCAACTGGATAGGAAGGCCACGGGGAAGACCCAGGACACGTTGGGAAGACTATGTCTCCCGGCTGGCCTGGGAACGCCTCGGGATCCCCCAGGATGAGCTGGATGAAGTGGCTGGGGAGAGGAAAGTCTGGGCTTCCCTGCTTAGGCTGCTGCCCCCGCAACCCGACCTTGGATAAGCGGAAGAAGATGGATGGATGGATGGTGTTAGATGTTGTTGTAAATACAAAAGCTTAACAAAATAAGATACGATTATTATGTAATTGGTGTCAGGTCAGTCAAAAGAAAAGCGTCGGTAAATAATTGTATAAATCAATGGTGTTAAAATAACATATTTCTGTAATGAAAGACTAAGCTAGACTAAGATAAGCCGGCTGGGCAAATAGATGTGTTGGATACAAACAATATTATTTCTGTCACTGCATGTCTTCATCCAACATCATTTTCATCATTTTCAGTACTATACCACCTCTAAAAAGTACCGGTCAACCACCCTCCCCACCACCCCGTCGCACAGGAAGAGGTGCTTTAAGACATGGCTCGCTAGCTAGCGGCTAAAGTCCAGCCCCAGTCGGCAGTGTTTTAGCTACTTCTAAATCACTAATCCTTGCCTCCATGGTGACAAATGAAGTACGTTTCTTACAAGTATCATCCCTGCAGGACGAGGAATAGCTAAACATGCTTCACTACACACCGTAGCTCAACGGCGACAAAATGTAAACAAACACCACTGTAATGATACCAAGTGCAGAAGCGTATCTCGTCGATATTACTATAATTACGTCAATATTTTTTGCCATAACAACAAGGTTTGCAAAATTCCGGGAATATTCAAAGTTGGAAACTTTCCATGGGAATTAATGGGAAATGAATGGGAACAAACATTGAATGCAACATGCTAGATCTTGCAGCATGATTATTAGCTAAAACAACCTGATTTCATGCAAATTCAGTTGAATTTCAACCCTGCACTGTGCATTCCTCCATCACATGTGCAGTGCATTCTTCCATCACATGCCCAGATAATTCCCAGCATGCTACACACTACAGCAGGGCTATTGAGGCCACACTAGTATTTGGGCCCCAGGACTTCATCCAGTCAGGTAAGTGTTGATGGGGTAAATATATTTGATGTATGGTATTTAACTTTAATATTGCTTGTTACTGTATGACTGTAGACTACTCTAGCAGACTTACACTCAAGCTAGCTAGCTGTTCCTGTACTTGTTTAAATGATTTTGGGGTCAATATCTCTAGCTAGCTAGGTTTATGTACCACCACAGTCTCATAATGAACCAAAAATATTTATCCATTAGCCGTGATGCTAATTTTCTCTATGTTAAATCCCATTCATTTATGCTAACAACATTAGTGATCCGAATTGACCTTTTTTGTGATGTGTAAAGTAGCAAATAATAAATGAAAAGGTGTAGTTTCCTCTGCCTTCTGTTCTGCTAGCCATTCTGTTGTCATACAAGAATGTAGCTTATAGTTTGATTTAGCATGCTGATTGACTCTTCATTTATTCATCTAGCCTATTTCTATTTATTTGTCCATCAGTCAAATATTTTTAAAGACTACTCCAATTGTTTAGCTGACTATTTATATCTGTGTGTGGCATTGTATTAGTCTTTTACAAGCTTCTCATCTTATTCTACACAATAAGATAGATGGTGTCCAACTTTGAATAATCAAAAAATGATCAAAATTTCCAAACTTCCCAAGCTTAACTTCCCGTGGTAAATTTCCGTAAATTTACCAGAAACTTTCCAAGTTTGCAACCCTAAATTCACAACATCTTGTTTATTTTTTTTAGTTTTTATATTATGTTTATAAACTCAAGAAATATGTCCCTGGACACATGAGGACTTTGAATACGACCAATGAATGATCCTGTAACGACATGGTATCGGATTAATACCCAGATTTGTGGTATCTAATGTAAAGTATCAAAGAAGAGAAGAATAAGTGATTATTACATTTTAACAGAAGTGTAGATAGAACATGTTAAAAGAGAAACTAATCAGATATTAACAGTAAATGAACAAGTAGATTAATAATGCATTTTCACAGCGTGTCCTTTATAATTTTGACAAAATAATGGAATGGAAAATGACACAATATGTTACTGCATATGTCAGCAGCTAAATTAGGAGTCTTTGTTTGTTTACTTACTACTAAAAGAAAAGTTGTCTAGTATGTTCACTATTTTATTTAAGGACACATTTGCAATAAGAAATATATGTTTCATGTACCCTAAGATTTTTTGTTAAAATAAAGCCAATAATGCATTTTTTTGTAGTCCCCTTTATTTAGAAAAGTAACGAAAAGTATCTAAATAATTTTGGTACCAGTACCAAAATATTTGTATCGGGACAACACTAGTATGAACTTACCGTATTTTCCGCACTATTAGCCGCACCTAAAAACCACAAATTTACTCAAAAGCTGACAGTGCGGCTTATAACCCGGTGCGCTTTATATATGGATTGATATTAAGATTCATTTTCATAAAGTTTAGGTCTCGCAACTACGGTAAACAGCCGCCATCTTTTTTCCCCGTAGAAGAGGAAGTGCTTCTTCTTCTACGGCAAGCAACCGCCAAGGTAAGCACCCGCCCCCATAGAACAGGAAGCGCTTCTTCTTCTACTGTAAGCAACCACCCGCCCCCGTAGAAGAAGAAGAAGCGCGCGGATATTACGTTTCATTTCCTTTGTGTGTTTACATCTGTAAAGACCACAAAATGGCTCCTACTAAGCGACAGGTTTCCGGTTCATGAAAAGACGCAATCTCTCCATCCGCACACGGACTACTATTTCACAGCAACTGCCTAAAGACTTTCAAGAAAAGCTGGCTACTTTCCGTGCATATTGTAAAAACAAGATAGCTGAAAAAAAGATCCGGCCAGAGAACATTATCAACATGGACGAGGTTCCACTGACTTTTGATATTCCTGTGAACCGCACTGTGGATACAACGGGAGCACGTACGGTGAATATTCGCACCACAGGGAATGAGAAGTCATCCTTCACTGTGGTTCTAGCTTGCCATGCTAATGGCCAGAAACTTCCACCCATGGTGATATTCAAAAGGAAGACCTTGCCAAAAGAGACCTTTCCAGCCGGCGTCATCATAAAAGCTAACTCGAAGGGATGGATGGATGAAGAAAAGATGAGCGAGTGGTTAAGGGAAGTTTACGCGAAGAGGCCGGGTGGCTTTTTTCACGCAGCTCCGTCCATGTTGATATACGACTCCATGCGCGCCCACATCACGCTGGTTTTTAATATATTATTAAAGTTTGACTGACCTATCTGACTGTTTTTTTGACATTCCCTTTAGCGCAGTTAGATGCGGCTTATAACACGGGGCGGCTTGTTGGTGGACAAAGTTTTGAAATATGCCGTTCATTGAAGGCGCGGCTTATAACCCAGGGCGGCTTATGGTGCGGAAAATACGGTAACATAAACTTGTAAAAGCCTGTCTGGATTTATTTATGTTCTTATTCTCCATATACAGGTAAAAGCCAGTAAATTAGAATATTTTGAAAAACTTGATTTATTTCAGTAATTGCATTCAAAAGGTGTAACTTGTACATTATATTTATTCATTGCACACAGACTGATGCATTCAAATGTTTATTTCATTTAATTTTGATGATTTGAAGTGGCAACAAATGAAAATCCAAAATTCCGTGTGTCACAAAATTAGAATATTACTTAAGGCTAATACAAAAAAGGGATTTTTAGAAATGTTGGCCAACTGAAAAGTATGAAAATGAAAAATATGAGCATGTACAATACTCAATACTTGGTTGGAGCTCCTTTTGCCTCAATTACTGCGTTAATGCGGCGTGGCATGGAGTCGATGAGTTTCTGGCACTGCTCAGGTGTTATGAGAGCCCAGGTTGCTCTTATAGTGGCCTTCAACTCTTCTGCGTTTTTGGGTCTGGCATTCTGCATCTTCCTTTTCACAATACCCCACAGATTTTCTATGGGGCTAAGGTCAGGGGAGTTGGCGGGCCAATTTAGAACAGAAATACCATGGTCCGTAAACCAGGCACGGGTAGATTTTGCGCTGTGTGCAGGCGCCAAGTCCTGTTGGAACTTGAAATCTCCATCTCCATAGAGCAGGTCAGCAGCAGGAAGCATGAAGTGCTCTAAAACTTGCTGGTAGACGGCTGCGTTGACCCTGGATCTCAGGAAACAGAGTGGACCGACACCAGCAGATGACATGGCACCCCAAACCATCACCCAACCATGCAAATTTTGCATTTCCTTTGGAAATCGAGGTCCCAGAGTCTGGAGGAAGACAGGAGAGGCACAGGATCCACGTTGCCTGAAGTCTAGTGTAAAGTTTCCACCATCAGTGATGGTTTGGGGTGCCATGTCATCTGCTGGTGTCGGTCCACTCTGTTTCCTGAGATCCAGGGTCAACGCAGCCGTCTACCAGCAAGTTTTAGAGCACTTCATGCTTCCTGCTGCTGACCTGCTCTATGGAGATGGAGATTTCAAGTTCCAACAGGACTTGGCGCCTGCACACAGCGCAAAATCTACCCGTGCCTGGTTTACGGACCATGGTATTTCTGTTCTAAATTGGCCCGCCAACTCCCCTGACCTTAGCCCCATAGAAAATCTGTGGGGTATTGTGAAAAGGAAGATGCAGAATGCCAGACCCAAAAACGCAGAAGAGTTGAAGGCCACTATCAGAGCAACCTGGGCTCTCATAACACCTGAGCAGTGCCAGAAACTCATCGACTCCATGCCACGCCGCATTAACGCAGTAATTGAGGCAAAAGGAGCTCCAACCAAGTATTGAGTATTGTACATGCTCATATTTTTCATTTTCATACTTTTCAGTTGGCCAACATTTCTAAAAATCCCTTTTTTGTATTAGCCTTAAGTAATATTCTAATTTTGTGACACACGGAATTTTGGATTTTCATTTGTTGCCACTTCAAATCATCAAAATTAAATGAAATAAACATTTGAATGCATCAGTCTGTGTGCAATGAATAAATATAATGTACAAGTTACACCTTTTGAATGCAATTACTGAAATAAATCAAGTTTTTCAAAATATTCTAATTTACTGGCTTTTACCTGTATTTGAGCAGTTTTCTTGAGGATACTTGCACATGGAATGGAAGAAAACATCACTAAATAGTATTAATACGCTAGATGAATTAATCTCTCGTAGGCGGCATATTCCATAGTGATGATATACTGTTTTAGCTCAGCATTAGTAATCTGTGGACTGGAAGGAAATCATTGACGGCAGAACCTGTGGAATGTTTTCACTGATAGTTGATAAAGTGATGAAATGTGCGTCAATGGCTGTGTCTCTCCTTGGATGAGGATCAGCCAATCCCAGCTGATTAACCAACGTCTTGTTCTTGAAGTGCTAGCAACAAAAATACCTTGCAAAAAAGAGCCAGAGACTCATGGCTGCCCTGCCATTTGTCGACGTTTCTCTTATTTTTCTTACTTTGTTTTTCCTTCTAGACATTTAGAAGATATGACCTTTGATTGTGGCTGTGAGATCCGCTGGCTGCAGTTATGGCAGCAAAGAGATGCTATGGGGCTAAGTAGCCAACAGTTATATTGTTCCAACAGCTCCCAGAAGATACTTCTGCAAGAAATGAACATAAGCAATTGTGGTAAGTGTTAAGCTTAAAGCAAAAAAGGTATATTGTGTGTGTGTGGTTTCTTAGTCACTTAGAGCATGGACATCTTGAAGGTTGAATCAGGGCAATTAGTGCTTTTATGTGAATGCTAAACAAGCATTCACATGTATGTTTTTATTCATCATTTTTAAATCTTCCTCCACCCCCTTATTCTTATTCCGCTCCATGTTTTTGATAGGCTTCTCTTCTCACATTTCTTCACCCTATCGTATTGATGATTAAGGTCATTCAGGACATCTAAGCTTTCTTTCAACAATTTCTGTGAAATGTTCTCATTGTCTGTAAATCCACATTTTGTGTGACTTTTTTCCCATTGGGAATGAGTGGACATTTTTTTTCTATGGACTCACACTCAGCCCCTCCCAAAAGGAGACAAGTATGTGCTCATATAATTTGACTCTTTGATTAATTGTGTACCATTGATGTCAATTAGCTGAATTTAGTGTTGTCAAATTAGGCACCTTAGTAGGCAGATCAAGGTCCTTCTGTTACTATAGGGGTCCTTCCAGGCATTATACAGGAAAGCTCTCAAGAATCAATCTTATACAAAAGTACTTTACATGCAATATGGGATTATCTTCTATTGTTAACACACACAGATTCCTGTACACACACGCACATGCACACGCACGAGCACACACACATGCACACACACATGCACACACACGCACAGTGACGTGCCTACATCGTGGCCATCTTAGTGAGGGCAACGTTTTAATTAAAGGTAATGCATGTAGTTCCTATGGTGTGTTCCACTTTTACTGGAATGTAGGAATTTTCGAGTTCAATGTCAGAAATTTCAATTGGAATGCCGCCACTCGAGATCGGAATCTACTAGGAAAGTTGGAGATCCTAACTATACCCTAGGTGACTTAAAAATGGCTGTGCTGATTGTAAACAATAATAGAAGCTTCTGTAATATCCATTATTAACCATACTTGCCAACCTTGAGACCTCCGATATCCGGAGGTGGGGGGGTTGTGGTCGGGGGACGGGGGGGCGTGCTTGGGGCCGGGGGTGTGGTTGGGGGCATGGTTATTTACAGCTAGAATTCACCAAGTCAAGTATTTCATATATATATATATATATATATCTATATATAAGAAAAAAAATACTTGAATTTCAGTGTTCATTTATTTACACATTTACACACACATAACACTCATCTACTCATTGTTGAGTTAAGGGTTGAATTGTCCATCCTTGTTCTATTCTCTGTCACTATTTTTCTAACCGTGCTGAACACCCTCTCTGATAATGCATTGCAAAAGTGCTTTCATCAAATGCACTAGAGTCTGGAATCTTCCATCTCTCCCTAGCATGGCCCAAAACCGGTCAGTCTGTGCTTCCTGAGGAAGATCTTCACTGGCAAGCACTTGGTAGTCCACTACTTCTTAACGGTGGCTATCCAGGTCCCATCGCAGCTGCAGCTTGGAACTTACAAGCGTATTTCTTCATCTTACTCGTCGTCGGCGTCACCACGGCTGTATTTTCCTCGTTCTTCTGCTTCGTCTCCTTGCCGTGTGCACAGTTGTGCACTGCACTCTCTCAAAGCCGTTGATGTTATTGTCACATATGCATGTACAGTAGATGGCAGTATTGCCCTGTTTAAGAGTGTCACAACATTGCTGTTTACGGCAGACAAACTGCTTTACGGTAGACAAAAACGTGACTGCTGTTGTTGTGTGTTGTTGCCGCGCTGGGAGGACGTTAATGAAACTGCTTAACTATAAACCCACATAAGAAACCAAGAACTCGCCCTCGATCATTCTACAGTTATAACGTGATTGGGCAGGCACGCTGTTTATATCGTGGGAAAGCGGACGAGAAAACAGACTGTCCTCACTCAGGTCTGCATGGAGCTGGAGGGGGCGTGGCCTCCAGCTCTGGCTGAAAATCGGGAGATCTTCGGGAGACTATTTGTCCCGGGAGGTTTTCGGGAAAGGCGCTGAATTTCGGGAGTCTCCCGGAAAATTCGGGAGGGTTGGCAAGTATGGTTATCAACACTTGTGCCAATTTTTTCCTGGAAGGAAAAAGGAAGCAAACAAAAGGCACGCACAATGGCAGAGAACAAACTTGACTAATGAAACAAAACTTGCACAGAGGCAGAAACTATGAACAATAAACACAAACTTACTTGGCATGGAACTATTATTATTATTATTAGCCTTTATTTAACCAGGTAAAATCCCATTGAGATCAAAGATCTCTTTTCCAAGGGAGACCTGGCCAAGAGGGCAGCCGCAAGGTTACATTAAAAACAGTAAACAAATGCATAAAACATCACATTTACAACATTAAAACTTGCTCACATGACACATGTGCATACAGACAAGGTAGACTGCTACTATGGTAGCATGAAGACAAAACTAGGTAGCAGGGGTGTCAGAAGAAGCTTGGTATGAAAGGATAGATAATGTCACCAGGACGAACAACAGAAACAGACCGGCTTAAATAGCAGTGACACGATCAGTGAAAACAGGTGCGTGACTCAAAACGTGAAACAGGTGCGTGACATGACAGGTGAAAACTAATGGGTTGCTATGGTGACAAAAACAAACAAAAGTGCACAAAGAGTCCAAAAACAAAACCGAACATGACTAAAACAAAACATGATCACACAGACATGACATCCACCACGTTAAGGTGGCGATTCATGGACGACAATATTAATATGAATATATGTTTGATGAAATTTGATTGTATGCATGAGTGTATGTATGCATATGTGCTTGAATGTGTATATGTATGTTTGTACCAGGACTGTGTATGCTCTGTATTTGTGTATGTATGCACCGTGAGTGTGTATGCTCTGTATTTGTGTATGTATGCACCGTGAGTGTGTATGCTCTGTATTTGTGTATGTATGTACCGTGAGTGTGTATGCTCTGTATTTGTGTATGTATGCACCGTGAGTGTGTATGCTCTGTATTTGTGTATGTATGTACCGTGAGTGTGTATGCTCTGTATTTGTGTATGTATGCACCGTGAGTGTGTATGCTCTGTATTTGTGTATGTATGCACCGTGAGTGTGTATGCTCTGTATTTGTGTATGTATGTACCGTGAGTGTGTATGCTCTGTATTTGTGTATGTATGTGGGAGCGTATGTACGAATGAATGAATGTACGTATAGACAGTATGTATGAATACTTGTGTGTATGTGAGTATATACAGTATGTGTATTTTGTATGTACAGTATAATTGTCTCAGGGTATCTGCTGGAGCCAAAGTATAGCCCCAGCCACCCAGAGAGCCCAACCCAAAACAGCAGGTGATGTGCCCAGGGAACAAGGGACCACCGTCCCCACGCAGTCAGGCCGGCCAGCGACAGGACCCCCGGCATGCCAGTGGCTGCCATAGACAGACGCCCCCGCAGAGGACAAGGCACAGGAAAAGCAGGGGACAGCCAGCCCCTAAACCAGCCAAAGACCACACCCCACGCCGCCAGAAAGACGGTACGCCCTGCCCCGAGAGGCCCAGAGACTCCCCGCTGTTGGAAGAGAGGACCACCCTGCCCCACTAGCAACCGGAATAGAGGGGCGGGCCCCTGTGGGGAAGCACAGTGTGTGACCTCGGGGAACATACTTTTTTTCCGTACCACAATATGACAGAGTATGTAGCGCTTGGCTTCACTGTAACCACTTTTGGAGACGAGGAAAGGCCGGTGTGATGTCACAGCGCAGAGTGGGGGGGAGTATTTTCTTCTTCCTAGAGCGGGGGGGTAACAGAAAATAATTGAGAAGCACTGGGCTAAATAAACTTCTCTATGACTTGAGCTCCAGTATTCTTCTGTTGGTTTGAGATTGTCATTACAGCCATAAGTGGTGGAAAAGTGTATTACAAGTGCGTATCTGCGGTCCAAACGGACCGAGCTGAGCAACAGATATTTTTCCGCAGTCCTCTAGGAGGCGTCTCGGCTCTATGGCACTGGTACTGTATAAACAACATTTCTACATTTTCTTTTGGGGATTGGTTCTTTGAGTGGACTGGGGGTGTTGTCCTCGCTGGGGGAACCGGCTGGACCCTCAACCATAACCTTGGTTTGAAGTGCAAATGTTAAGTTTGGAGGAAACACTTCAGAGTTTCTCTGGCAAACCCAATAATGTAAGGGAACACAACATCCATCCATCCATTTTCTACCGCTTGTTCCCTTTGGGGTCGCGGGGGGAGCTGGAGCCTATCTCAGCTACAATCGGGCGGAAGGCGGGGTACACCCTGGACAAGTCGCCACCTCATTGCAGGGCCGGGAACACAACATTTCTCCTTATGTTTTTGTTCTCTCTGTCAGGTTTTTTCACCCTTTGTTTTTTGGTATATTTCACAGAAACAACACCTCTGAAGTGTGTATGCTTTGTTTGTCCTCTGTCTTTGGGGTAGGGATGGTCTCTGTTGTGTAAAAAGCTTGCGAGGGTTTATGCAAGTGTTGTCGTAAGTGATGGGAAGAGTAGGTGCTGGTCTGTGTGGTTAAGTTTTGTAGACCTCAAATGCTTATATTCCAAACACGTGACTTCTTCCCCTAAATTAATAATAGCGGTGGTCAACAAAGCCAAGATGGCTGTTGTGCAGCAAGCAGTGCGCAAACTATATCAGCAGTGCACGCAAGGGGCCTAAATCTTCCTGCAAAAAGAAATAACAATCAAAATCAAACAAGAAAAAAAATGTAACTATGCAATGGAATAGATCCCTAAACAATATCAAAACAAATGTGTCGAGTGATATCAAGGCTACATATATCAGTGGAGTTCCCAGACATATTGAACTATCTTGTGCTCTGACGTCATTCTACACCACAAAACAGATGCAAGTTTGGAAAAGCATGGAGGCCTACAACTTCTTTGTGTGTGGCTGAGTCAAGAAACTTGGTTTCAAGACTCTCCCGGATAAATACACATTGTTTTTACTCCTGTAAGGTTGCATGGAGTCGATGAGTTTCTGGCACTGCTCAGGTGTTATGAGAGCCCAGGTTGCTCTGATAGTGGCCTTCAACTCTTCTGCGTTTTTGGGTCTGGCATTCTGCATCTTCCTTTTCACAATACCCCACAGATTTTCTATGGGGCTAAGGTCAGGGGAGTTGGCGGGCCAATTTAGAACAGAAATACCATGGTCCGTAAACCAGGCACGGGTAGATTTTGCGCCTAAATCTTCCTGCAAAAAGAAATAACAATCAAAATCAAACAAGAAAAAAAATGTAACTATGCAATGGAATAGATCCCTAAACAATATCAAAACAAATGTGTCGAGTGATATCAAGGCTACATATATCAGTGGAGTTCCCAGACATATTGAACTATCTTGTGCTCTGACGTCATTCTACACCACGAAACAGATGCAAGTTTGGAAAAGCATGGAGGCCTACAACTTCTTTGTGTGTGGCTGAGTCAAGAAACTTGGTTTCAAGACTCTCCCGGATAAATACACATTGTTTTTACTCCTGTAAGGTTGCATTTCATGATTTAACTTTGTGTCTTGCGTCCATGTAAACAAATGACTACCTGGCAGCTCGACACCCGTGACTGCATATCTATTTAGCAAACTAACAATTACGGAATCCTCACCACATTTGATTTTTGTCTTGTTATCATATGTAACTCTGACACATTTGTGTCAGAGTATCATTGACTCTGACTTTCTGGTTTCTTTTTGTTAAAATTAAAATACAAATAATTTCAAGATAATACTAAACGAGTAACGTACAGGTAAAAGCCAGTAAATTAGAATATTTTGAAAAACTTGATTTATTTCAGTAATTGCATTCAAAAGGTGTAACTTGTACATTATATTTATTCATTGCACACAGACTGATGCATTCAAATGTTTATTTCATTGAATTTTGATGATTTGAAGTGGCAACAAATGAAAATCCAAAATTCCGTGTGTCACAAAATTAGAATATTACTTAAGGCTAATACAAAAAAGGGATTTTTAGAAATGTTGGCCAACTGAAAAGTATGAAAATGAAAAATATGAGCATGTACAATACTCAATACTTGGTTGGAGCTCCTTTTGCCTCAATTACTGCGTTAATGCGGCGTGGCATGGAGTCGATGAGTTTCTGGCACTGCTCAGGTGTTATGAGAGCCCAGGTTGCTCTGATAGTGGCCTTCAACTCTTCTGCGTTTTTGGGTCTGGCATTCTGCATCTTCCTTTTCACAATACCCCACAGATTTTCTATGGGGCTAAGGTCAGGGGAGTTGGCGGGCCAATTTAGAACAGAAATACCATGGTCCGTAAACCAGGCACGGGTAGATTTTGCGCTGTTGGAACTTGAAATCTCCATCTCCATAGAGCAGGTCAGCAGCAGGAAGCATGAAGTGCTCTAAAACTTGCTGGTAGACGGCTGCGTTGACCCTGGATCTCAGGAAACAGAGTGGACCGACACCAGCAGATGACATGGCACCCCAAACCATCACTGATGGTGGAAACTTTACACTAGACTTCAGGCAACGTGGATCCTGTGCCTCTCCTGTCTTCCTCCAGACTCTGGGACCTCGATTTCCAAAGGAAATGCAAAATTTGCATGGTTGGGTGATGGTTTGGGGTGCCATGTCATCTGCTGGTGTCGGTCCACTCTGTTTCCTGAGATCCAGGGTCAACGCAGCCGTCTACCAGCAAGTTTTAGAGCACTTCATGCTTCCTGCTGCTGACCTGCTCTATGGAGATGGAGATTTCAAGTTCCAACAGGACTTGGCGCCTGCACACAGCGCAAAATCTACCCGTGCCTGGTTTACGGACCATGGTATTTCTGTTCTAAATTGGCCCGCCAACTCCCCTGACCTTAGCCCCATAGAAAATCTGTGGGGTATTGTGAAAAGGAAGATGCAGAATGCCAGACCCAAAAACGCAGAAGAGTTGAAGGCCACTATCAGAGCAACCTGGGCTCTCATAACACCTGAGCAGTGCCAGAAACTCATCGACTCCATGCCACGCCGCATTAACGCAGTAATTGAGGCAAAAGGAGCTCCAACCAAGTATTGAGTATTGTACATGCTCATATTTTTCATTTTCATACTTTTCAGTTGGCCAACATTTCTAAAAATCCCTTTTTTGTATTAGCCTTAAGTAATATTCTAATTTTGTGACACACGGAATTTTGGATTTTCATTTGTTGCCACTTCAAATCATCAAAATTAAATGAAATAAACATTTGAATGCATCAGTCTGTGTGCAATGAATAAATATAATGTACAAGTTACACCTTTTGAATGCAATTACTGAAATAAATCAAGTTTTTCAAAATATTCTAATTTACTGGCTTTTACCTGTATATTAAAAGTGTATCAAACAAACTTTTAACGAAGTGGTCACTGCAAACGTGTGCGTTCTTAGACTCTTCTCCCTTGTACTGGAGTGTGTGCCACTTTTGTCGTAGTCTTTTGTAAAATCTTGCACTCTTCCGCCCTTCTTGATTACCTCTCGAAGAACTCTGAAGAAATGTTCATCCTTTTCGTGATTTGAACAGATCGTACAGCCGAAAACAACGCAATCATAGGGCAATTTTCTTTTAGAAAGGCCAAATGCCGCCTATTACCCATTGAGCAAAGATGCTGCTTGAATATGCGTGGTGACGCATATTCAATGAGCTGGACGTGACATAAAACCCAAGCAAAATTGAGGCCTTAATCTAACCCAGCATGTAGTTCACAGTCCAGAACGGCAGTGCATAATCTTTGTTGCGATTCAACCTTCAGCCTGAAGGCTTACTTTTTTCATAATCGTGGTCATATATTTAACTTTACGAATGCCATGCTCCTCAGCCAATTTTAATCCGTTTTTTCAGTGACTTTTCAATATCTGTATGTGCAAAAACTATATATATTTTTTTGATGGAGAGTTCATGAAAATATGTTTTTACTTATTGTTGCTATGTCTGCAAGTGTGGAAGTATTTGTTTTTGTTGTATATTGCCTTTTCTTTTGTTTACAGACCTTCCAGAAATTACCATGAGCCACAGCGTCCTTACAGTGAAAGAGGGCGAAAGTGTAGCAGCAACATGTAATGGCTCTGGATCCCCATTACCTGAGGTTGACTGGCCCATTAGCGGCTTGCACACTTTAACATTACAAGAGGTAAAGGCACCAATAATTACAGACTTTATGTCTTCTGTACTGTACTTTTGATACACTGGCTCTTTTTGTCATGTTAATGTGCCCCAAAATGCACATTTTACATGTAAGCATATAATGTATGTGTGAGAAAAAAAATAATGACAAGTCTATTTTAGAGAGTTTTATTTTAAATTGTGCTTAGTTTGAATTTTGATCAAGTGACTCGTTTCTTATGACCATGTCACATTTGAATGTTTCCAACTGTTTTTTGTCTCATTTTTGCCCATCAGGGAGGTTAATAAAAAGCTAATTATGGAGCACGTAGACTCTCTTAAATACATATTGACCAAAATATATTTTTTAAAGTTCATTTTTTTTAGTTCATATTTCAAATTGTAAATCCTAAATACAGGTAAAAGCCAGTAAATTAGAATATTTTGAAAAACTTGATTTATTTCAGTAATTGCATTCAAAAGGTGTAACTTGTACATTATATTTATTCATTGCACACAGACTGATGCATTCAAATGTTTATTTCATTTAATTTTGATGATTTGAAGTGGCAACAAATGAAAATCCAAAATTCCGTGTGTCACAAAATTAGAATATTACTTAAGGCTAATACAAAAAAGGGATTTTTAGAAATGTTGGCCAACTGAAAAGTATGAAAATGAAAAATATGAGCATGTACAATACTCAATACTTGGTTGGAGCTCCTTTTGCCTCAATTACTGCGTTCATGCGGCGTGGCATGGAGTCGATGAGTTTCTGGCACTGCTCAGGTGTTATGAGAGCCCAGGTTGCTCTGATAGTGGCCTTCAACTCTTCTGCGTTTTTGGGTCTGGCATTCTGCATCTTCCTTTTCACAATACCCCACAGATTTTCTATGGGGCTAAGGTCAGGGGAGTTGGCGGGCCAATTTAGAACAGAAATACCATGGTCCGTAAACCAGGCACGGGTAGATTTACATACCGCTCTACCAACCGAGCGGTATAGCTTGGTTGGTAGAGCGGTATGTATATAGAAGCCATTGTGGCCTGCAAATCAAACTTTTCCCTGTCCCTGTTCTCTAATAATGCATATGCAGTTATTATACATATTATTTGATGTATGTTTTTTTGTTTGTTTAGTTTTTGATTATGATCTAATGCGCATGTATTTGCTGCAGGCCAGAATCTACGACAACAGCACCGTTCGTTCTATAAACGTCACTTTGGTAAACGTAAGCAGAGATGACAACCTTTCCCTTCTGAACTGCACAGCCACCAACGTTGTAGGCACAACCAACGCTTCCATTCAGCTTATTGTCCACTGTAAGTACACACACACACGCACACACACACACATGACGTGATTGTATGAATTTAACAGCCACATTAGCATTACTGGCATGAAATTAAAAAAAGAAAACATTGAAAGTAATGTTTGTTGCAATTTACAATTAACAGTTAAATTGAAGGATTGTTGTCTTTTGATGATGTCATTGTGTTGGCGCAGCACTGATGTCATTAGAGGGCGACAATGTTGCGTGGAGGAGGAATAGAATAAAGGGAGTCACACGCACGCTCCAAAAGACTACAAGTTCCTGTGTTATTGTCTTCCAAGTGGGTGCTTTGGACGCCCTACAGCACGGGTGTCAAACTCAAGGCCCCGGGCCCGCGACATCATTTTATTTGGCCCGCAAACACCTGGAAATGATATTTGTCAATAAAGTACTTCATATTTTCTCACAAATGTAATTGATTTTTTTCAATCTGACAAAAAAATATATATGTACTGCTTGAAATTGGAAGCAGGGCCTGGGGGATCTGTGGTGGGCTCTCCTATGTCTGGGGCTGAGGTTGCCGAGGTAGTTAAAAAGCTCCTCGGTGGCAAGGCCCCGGGGGTGGATGAGATCCGCCCGGAGTTCCTTAAGGCTCTGGATGTTGTGGGGCTGTCTTGGTTGACAAGACTCTGCAACATCGCGTGGACATCGGGGGCGGTACCTCTGGATTGGCAGACCGGGGTGGTGGTTCCTCTCTTTAAGAAGGGGAACCGGAGGGTGTGTTCCAACTATCGTGGGAATCACACTCCTCAGCCTTCCCGGTAAGGTCTATTCAGGTGTACTGGAGAGGAGGCTACGCCGGATAGTTGAACCTCGGATTCAGGAGGAACAGTGTGGTTTTCGTCCTGGTCGTGGAACTGTGGACCAGCTCTATACTCTCGGCAGGGTCCTTGAGGGTGCATGGGAGTTTGCCCAACCAGTCTACATGTGCTTTGTGGACTTGGAGAAGGCATTCGACCGTGTACCCCGGGAAGTCCTGTGGGGAGTGCTCAGAGAGTATGGGGTAACGGACTGTCTTATTGTGGCAGTCCGCTCCCTGTATGCTCAGTGCCAGAGCTTGGTCCGCATTGCCGGCAGTAAGTCGGACACGTTTCCAGTGAGGGTTGGACTCCGCCAAGGCTGCCCTTTGTCACCGATTCTGTTCATAACCTTTATGGACAGAATTTCTAGGCGCAGTCAGGGCGTTGAGGGGATCTGGTTTGGTGGCTGCAGGATTAGGTCTCTGCTATTTGCAGATGATGTGGTCCTGATGGCTTCCTCCGGCCAAGATCTTCAGCTCTCACTGGATCGGTTCGCAGCCGAGTGTGAAGCGACTGGGATGGGAATCAGCACCTCCAAGTCCGAGTCCATGGTTCTCTCCCGGAAAAGGGTGGAGTGCCATCTCCGGGTTGGGGAGGAGATCTTGCCCCAAGTGGAGGAGTTCAAGTACCTCGGAGTCTTGTTCACGAGTGGGGGAGGAGTGGATCGTGAGATCGACAGGCGGATCGGTGCGGCGTCTTCAGTAATGCGGACGCTGTATCGATCCGTTGTGGTGAAGAAGGAGCTGAGCCGGAAGGCAAAGCTCTCGATTTACCGGTCGATCTACGTTCCCATCCTCACCTATGGTCATGAGCTTTGGGTCATGACCGAAAGGACAAGATCACGGGTACAAGCGGCCCAAATGAGTTTCCTCCGCCGAGTGGCGGGGCTCTCCCTTAGAGATAGGGTGAGAAGCTCTGTCATCCGGGGGGAGCTCAAAGTAAAGCCGCTGCTCCTCCACATCGAGAGGAGCCAGATGAGGTGGTTCGGGCATCTGGTCAGGATGCCACCCGAACGCCTCCCTAGGAAGGTGTTTCGGGCACGTCCGACCGGTAGGAGGCCACGGGGAAGACCCAGGACACGCTGGGAAGACTATCTCTCCCGGCTGGCCTGGGAACGACTCGGGATCCCCCGGGAGGAGCTGGACGAAGTGGCTGGGGAGAGGGAAGTCTGGGCTTCCCTGCTTAGGCTGCTGCCCCCGCGACCCGACCTCGGATAAGCGGAAGAAGATGGATGGATGGATGGATGACGGGAGCGGATGCTCACTGCTGAGCTCAGTAGTAGTGACTGTAGTTTGACTTTTGACTACAAATCTTAACCACAAAACCTGAATTGATTCTTGAGTAAGGTGCAGGTATTTTCTCTGAACATATTTGATACAATAATCATCTTTTGTCTTTTCTTTTTAGTTTGTCCTTCCATTATACATCTAAAGGAGCCAGAGATTCGCCATGATATATGCATAGTATTCACTGTAAGAGGTTCACCCGAGCCAACATTAAGATGGTTCTACAACAACAAGGTGCTCACTTTTATTTGTCACTGGCATAACTTATGTGTGAACAAATTGTCTTTTTTTTTTAGGGACTTTGCTTTTCTTTGAGGATTTTGATCTGTTCCTGTGTGTCTTTAGTAGTGTCTTGTCATCAGCTCCCTCCTTCCATCGGTGCCTTATCCAGCCAAGCCTTGCGCTCTCATTTGTCTCTGTACAGCGGCACCTCGGAATTCGAGTTTAATCGGTTCCGTGACGCAGCTCATACTGCAAAAAACTCATATTGCGAAACAGCGCATTGAAATCAATTGCAATTATTTATTCTGTGCTTCGCGCCCCCAAAAGAGCACAATTTCAACATAGAACATGCCTTTTAAAAAGAAAAATGTACTTTTTGATAAATAGTGTAGGAAAATCATACGATAGACTGCAGTACAAACTACTACAATAGTTTTGTGAAGTAATAACATTTACCTTGGAGAGTGGAGTTTTACGGAATCTTCTTTGAGCTGCTTCTTCGGCAAACACACAATCAGCAGCTTCTCCTTATTTTCATGTCTGCTTTTTAGATACTATTTCAATGTCCTTGGCTGATGTTATTGACACATTCTGCTTCAGTATGGTGCAGACTAGCAGAATAATTTGCCGAGAGATACCTTGTATCCCAAAATACTGATAAGCTGGGGCATTCGCATCCTGTGGTACCGCTGTATTTAGTTGATTAGCTGGTTTGGGTTCATCTGTTTTTGTCTACTCTGTATGTAATGGGTTTGCCCCTCATGATTTTAGTGTTTTCAGGCTTATTTTTGTATTTCTTGATTGTGAATGTTTTCGATCCTGGTCATGTTTTTTGTTTTTTTTCCAGCGTTTTTTCCAGCTCAACGTATACAAAGAAACTAATGAGATAGCAAGGCACGGGAATTCAGGAAGTAGAGAGTCGATAGGTGATGACACAAGGAGCAAGACATATGCTTGGAACAACAACAAAACAGATATGACTAATCAAACAATGGGAGGACTCACAAGAGCACAAATCAAAATCCTGAAAGAAAAACAATCAATAGTCCAAATGGCATGAACGAGGCTTAGTATTAGGGGTGTCCCGATGCAACTTTTTCACTTCCGATACAATACAGATAATGGAGCCTTAAGTATTGGCTGATACCGATATTTTTATTATTTTGTAATGTGAAATGTTCGAAAAGATATGATCAATTGAAATTAGTCAGAGAACAATTGTAGGTATGAAAAACCCTAACCTATTTAATATTAACCGTTTGGAATTGACTTATTCTGTCTAAACTGAAGTGGAGTGGTAATTGTACTTTTAAAGACACCTAGCGGTCACAATAATTCATTAAATGAAGCTCATGGCGCAGTAAGCTGAATGCCGACACGTTTGTTATTAATTACTTTTTTCTGCCTTGGAGACTTTGTATCTAGTAGGTAAAATTCAAATATAATTATTTGATACTTGTTTATATTGACAAATGTTGGGTTTTTGTCCAATTACTTATTGTGTATGTCTAGCTTGTGTGCTGTTGTGTTGCTGTGAGCTCCTTGTAGCCTATAGCCCACGCTTACCTTTTGTAAATTAATTGACTGTAACACTGTATAAGAAAAGACCGACCTTGTGTGCTTATTGGAGGTCATTTAGATGTTAACTGGTTGTCCAGTTTTGCACACGTACACATGCTGCCGGACTGCTTGTATTGGAGCTTAGATCGGAGATTTTAGATGCAAGCCAATATCATCCGATACTTGTTTTTTCTGCTGATATCCCAAAGATAGCCAATTTCAATATTGAATCGGGACACTCCTACTTAGTACCATGCCACTAACGGGTAGAACAGTACTTTGACAACATTTAACAATATATTTGTTTGCTTTTTTAATTCTATTTATGAATTGAGTTCCTGATATTTAATGCATGATGTCCTGCCATTCATTATTTGCTGTCTTTATCAATTACAGGAAATATCCTATACAAAGTATGTGTATCCACATATGGAATTTTACAATGACTACATAGAGGGATGCCTTATATTCAAAAACCCAACTCATCACAACAATGGCAACTATACACTGCAGGCTACAAACTACCTGGGTGTGGTCACCAGCACTGTTT
Source organism: Nerophis lumbriciformis (assembly GCF_033978685.3). Taxonomy (NCBI): domain Eukaryota; kingdom Metazoa; phylum Chordata; class Actinopteri; order Syngnathiformes; family Syngnathidae; genus Nerophis; species Nerophis lumbriciformis. Next base: position 52,106,019 of record NC_084557.2, read on the forward strand.
ATGGACACTTCCTTGACAAGCCTTTTGAAGGTAAGGTGATGTGTGTTGTATGTCTCCAGTGTATGTGATGACTGTACATTTTTCGCAAAGGAAAAAAAAAAACTATTTACAGAACTAGAGAGAAGCAACACAGCACTCTCAATTCCACCAAATACACCTTAAAGGAGCCTTATGTAAGAATTTCATGTCAAGTCATCATTAAATGGCCCTGATATGTCAAAAGGCATTAATAAATCATGTTCTTTTCGATTACCGTATTTTCCGCACTATAAGGCGCACCGGATTATTAGCCGCACCTTCAATGAATGGCATATTTCATAACTTTGTCCACCAATAAGCCGCCCCGGACTATAAGCCGCGCCTACGCTGCGCTAAAGGGAATGTCAAAAAAACAGTCAGATAGGTCAGTCAAACTTTAATAATATATTAAAAACCAGCGTTCTAACAACTCTGTTCACTCCCAAAATGTACGCAAATGTGCAATCACAAACATAGTAAAATTCAAAATAGTGCAGAGCAATAGCAACATAATGTTGCTCGAACGTTAATGTCACAACACACAAAATAAACATAACGCTCACTTTCTGAAGTTATTCTTCATTCGTAAATCCTTCGTCTTCGGTGTCCGAAGTGAAAAGTTGGGCAAATTTACGATCCACTGGCAGATGTTGGCGTCGTCTGGCGCTGCCTCCTCGTCTTAGTGAAGGTGTGTTCGCCTTCTGTCATCCATTGTTCCCACGCAGTTAGCAGTCTAGCTTCGAATGCCCTGTTGACACCAATATCTAGCGGCTGGAGGTCTTTTGTCAATCCACCCGGAATGACGGCGAGTATTGAATTAAGCGCGTAAGCGTGTCTCTCAATGTGCTGTTATGAGCTAGCAAATATAACAACTACACTACCCAGCATGCAACGATAGTTACGAGCATGCGCGGTAGCCCTGAGAAGCGTTGTATGCTGGCAGTTAGCACGCTGTGAGTAAACGTTGAGAACTCAGTTAACACGCCTCGTCTGCATTATTTATAATTAGACAGACAACACACTTAATAGGAGCCATTTTGGGGTCTTTACATAAACACACAAATGGAAATGAAACGTCACATATCCCAGCATGCACCGCGCGCTTCTTCGTCATCCACTGTTCCCACGCAGTTAGCAGTCTAGCTTCGAATGCCCTGTTGACACCAATATCTAGCGGCTGGAGGTCTTTTGTCAATCCACCCGGAATGACGGCGAGTATTGAATTAAGCGCGTAAGCGTGTCTCTCAATGTGCTGTTATGAGCTAGCAAATATAACAACTACACTACCCAGCATGCAACGATAGTTACGAGCATGCGCGGTAGCCATGAGAAGCGTTGTATGCTGGCAGTTAGCACGCTGTGAGTAAACGTTGAGAACTCAGTTAACACGCCTCGTCTGCATTATTTATAATTAGACAGACAACACACTTAATAGGAGCCATTTTGGGGTCTTTACATAAACACACAAATGGAAATGAAACGTCACATATCCCAGCATGCACCGCGCGCTTCTTCTACGGGGAAAAAAGATGGCGGCTGTTTACCGTAGTTGCGAGACCTAAACTTTATGAAAATGAATCTTAATATTTATCCATATATAAAGCGCACCGGGTTATAAGGCGCACTGTCAGCTTTTGAGAAAATTTGTGGTTTTTAGGTGCGCCTTATAGTGCGGAAAATACGGTACCTCTATAACTGATAACTGTAGTTCAGCCGGGATATGCTCGTTTCAAAATTAGATTTACAGCCCTGAAATCTTGTAATTGTTTTCATTTCGATGTCCCGCCTTCTACTGTTTGACCAATTAGAAAGTCTGTGAGTGTGTCACATCCAGGTTGCCAGTTATGCACCGCTATCTTCATCTAGCTACTGCCACTGGTAAAGTTACCAAACATGTCAGGCCTTAGTAAATCTAAAAGGCGTCGTTACAATTCTCAACTTATTCATGACAAAGCCAGGAACAAAATGAGGATTTGTATCGGGGATGCCTTTGAAAAATAGAGACGATTGAAGGCAGAGAAGATTTTTTCATCTGACGCCAAACTTCTTTCCTCCTTGATAGGTTAAGTAAGGCATTTACGTTTTCTTATTACTTGTAATAAATGGAAATGGACATTTCGTATGTAAACAATATATTGTCCAATAGAGTCTATGATCTTTTTGAACAAAGCTAGTATGTTCGTGCAACGAATGCTTAGCATGCTCGCCTGGTCAATGGGAGCATACGTATAGCCCAGTTTGATGACACATCGAAATACAGGCTAACGGGCGAAATATATGCCAGTTAGCTTGTATGTCGAAGTGTAATCGAACTGACAGGGCAAAATATATTTTTGACAAATAAAACCTATGGATATGCCTATTTGTCAGTGCCTATTTCCTTCTCATTATACTGATACGCTGAGGAAATGTGTTCCAACATTAACACGGCTGTCATGGCAATGTGAGACGTATGGAGACAGCCAAATCACATGATAACATAATTCCTCATTCGTGTTTGCATATTGGAGACCACGTACCAACTTGTATGGCAATCTGAAACCATCAATCAATCAATGTTTATTTATATAGCCCTAAATCACAAGTGTCTCAAAGGGCTTCACAAGCCACGACATCCTCGGTACAGAGCCCACATAAGGGCAAGGAAAAACTCACCCCAGTGGGACGTCGATGTGAATGACTATGAGAATCCTTGGAGAGGACCGCATATGTGGGTAGCCTGCCCCCCAGGGGAGACCGAATGCAATGGATGTCGAGTGGGTCTGACATAATATTGTGAGAGTCCAGTCCATAGTGGATCTAACATAATTGTAAAAAGTCCAGTCCATAGTGGGGCCAGCAGGACACCATCCCGAGCGGAGACGAGTCAGCAGCGCAGAGATGTTCCCAACGGATGCAAAGGCGAGCAGTCCACCCCGGGTCCCGACTCTGGACAGCCAGAAACGTTTGAAACAGTAGCCTAAGGCTTACCTTGGTAAAATGTCTCCTCTTTAGTTTTGGGCGTACATTAGGCTGCTAAGCATGCTCTGCTTATTTTCGCCAGTATAACCATTGCTAGTGTTGGTTGTAGTTCGTTTTTGTCTTTGTTTTCTGATAGTTCTGACAACAACCATATGATTGCGATTTGTTGTGATATTGTACGCAGGCATGGCATACTTCTTCCTGAAAATAGCCTAATTTCTGTGTAAAATGTGTCGGTTAGAGATTTGGCTGCGTATCTGGCAACCTCGGTCAGGGAGAGGGGGAGGGGACTACAGAATTGTGACTGTGATTGCAATACCATTTCTGGCCAGATTCTTACATTTGGCTCTTTTTACAATAACACAATACCACGCGCTGGTCCTAATTCTGATACCAATAGAAAAATATATCATAATTATGAATGTTGTTACCTCCGCAAGGAGGTATACTGTTTGTCATTTCCAGGGTTTGTCAATTCGTATTTTCCGCACTATAAGGCGCACCGGATTATTAGCCGCACCTTCAATGAATTACATATTTCATAACTTTGTCCACCAATAAGCCGCCCCGGATTATAAGCCGCGCCTACGCTGCGCTAAAGGGAATGTCAAAAAAACAGTCAGATAGTTCAGTCAAACTTTAATAATATATTGAAAACCAGCGTTCTAACAACTCTGTCCCAAAATGTACGCAAATGTGCAATCACAAACATAGTAAAATTCAAAATGGTGTAGAGCAATAGCAACATAATGTTGCTCGAACGTTAATGTCACAACACACAAAATAAACATAGCGCTCACCTTCTGAAGTTATTCTTCATTCGTAAATCCTTCGAATTCTTCGTCTTCGGTGTCCGAATTGAAAAGTTGCGCAAGCGTGGGATCCAAAATGGCCGGTTCCGTCTCGTCGAAGTCAGTGTCGCTGTTGTTGTCCAGTAGTTCTGTGAATCCTGCCTTCCGGAAAGCTCGGACCACAGTTGTGACCGAAATATCTGCCCAGGCATTTACGATCCACTGGCAAATGTTGGCGTATGTCGTCCGGCGCTGTCTGCCCGTCTTAGTGAAGGTGTGTTCGCCTTCGGAGCTGTGTGAAAAAAGCCACCCGGCCTCTTCGCGTAAACTTCCCTTAACCACTCGCTCATCTTTTCTTCATCCATCCATCCCTTCGAGTTAGCTTTTATGATGACGCCGGCTGGAAAGGTCTCTTTTGGCAAGGTCTTCCTTTTGAATATCACCATGGGTGGAAGTTAGCATGGCAAGCTAGAACCACAGTGAAGGATGACTTCTCATTCCCTGTGGTGCGAATATTCACCGTACGTGCTCCCGTTCCACAGTGCGGTTCACAGGAATATCAGTTGCTGTGAAATACGGTAGTAATCCGTGTGCGGATGGAGAGATTGCGTCTTTTTATGAACCGGATCCTTGTCGCTTAGTAGGAGCCATTTTGTGGTCTTTACAGATGTAAACAGGAAATGAAACGTACGGTGATATCCGCGCGTTTTTTCTTCTTCTTCCGGGGGCGGTTGGTTGCTTACAGTAGAAGAAGAAGCGCTTCCTGTTCTATGGGGGCGGGTGCTTTCCTTGGCGGTTGCTTGCGTAGAAGAAGAAGCGCTTCCTGTTCTACCGGGAAAAAAGATGGCGGCTGTTTACCGAAGTTGCGAGATCGAAACTTTATGAAAATGAATCGTAATAAAGCGCACCGGGTTATAAGGCGCACTGTCAGCTTTTGAGAAAATGTGTGGTTTTTAGGTGCGCCTTATAGTGCGGAAAATACGGTAGTTAGTTAGCATTATAACTCAAAAAGTGATGGGAAGAATTTTGATGAACCTATCCGGAATGTCTGAAATGAGAGGAGCAAGTGATGACTTTTTGGGAACATCTGGATCATTTCTACTACTTTACCATATGTTCGTTTACGTTATGAGCTCAACTTCTCTGTGTCTGTGCCTCCACCCACAGAGACAAAGTCAGTGGATGACTAACATGAATCTTCACTTTGTTGGTTTCATTCTGCTGGTAACTCAAAAACGTATGGTTGGATTTTAATGCAAATTTCAAGAAATGTCCGAAATTGGACAGGGAACAAGTCATTACACTTTGGGGGCAATCCAGGTCACCAGCGGAATTCAGGATTTTTTACTATTGGGAGATAAGGCCTGGCAGAGTTCCGCCATCTCTATGTGCTTTTTTGTGCTTTTTTAAAACGTTTTTAAGACAGAATAATAATTGTGTGCTATGACAGATGCATACACAACATGTGACTAGAAATAGCCCAATACCAATACGGGTGTCTCTAGCAAAACAGGTTACCAATCGCCAACTTCCCCGCGTCATTTGAGCCATACTCTGCGCTTTGAACCTCGGCAGACCAGCCCCTATTTGCTGAGTCCAAAGCCAGGCTCAGAACCTGAAGAGATCAATCAATCCATCAATCAAAATGTATTTATATAGTCCTAATCATAAGTGCCTCAAAAGGCGTCACAAACAACAATGACATCTTCTGATCTGAACCCAACTCCATTTGGGGTCCATAGGGAGGCCAGCAGAGATCCTCTTGCGTGTAGCACAGAGACGTCACCAACTGATGCAGATCAAGTAGCAGGTCTTAGACTGTGGAGGAGCCTTATTAAGAAAAGCTCCAAAAGCCCAAGATGGGGAAAAAGAGGAAACCTTGGGAAGGGGCCGCAGATGTAGGTGACCTGCTGTAATGAGTACAGAGTGGGTACAGTTATTGAATTGTTACATTCATGATAATATTAGAGTCCAGTCCATCGGGAAGCCAGCAAAGGGGTGCAGGGGGATCTTGTTCCTTTTAGACAAGACGTCACCGATGATACATAGAGGAGTGGTCCACCCGTGGTCACGACTCGGGACAGCTAGTGCCTCTTCCAGACGGTACATCTCCAGAAATGATCCGTGGTCACCTGGAGAGGAAGGCAGAGCAGAAAAGAAAACTGGTTAAATAAGATGGTTCTAGACCGTTTAATATTTTGCACGTAAGTCACAAATCCTTAAAATTGCCTCTGAAGTGTATTGGGAGCCAGTGCAGGTGAGCCAGTATAGGCGTAATATGATCAAACTTTCTTGTCCTAGTCAAAAGTCTAGCAGCCACATTTTGTACCAACTGTAATCTTTTGATGCTGGACATTGGGAGACCCGAAAATAATACGTTACAGTAATCGAGACGAGACGTAACGAACGCATGAATAATGATTTCAGCATCGGTGGTGGACAAAATGGGACAGATTTTAACGATATTACGGAGATGAGATAAGGCTGTTATAGAAACACTCTTAATGTGCAGCTCAAACGAGAGAGTTGAGTCGAAAATAATGCAGAGATTTTTCACAGAGTCCCTTTGTACAATTGTTTTATTGTCGAATTTCAAAGTGGTATCTGTAAACAAGGGCCTCTATCGTGTAGGACCGATAATCAACATCTATTTCTTTGTGTTAAGATGCAGGATGTTGCCGGACATTCATTGTTTGATTTCACTTAGACACTCCTCCAAATGACTACAGTCTGGCGTCTTGGTCAGCTTTAGAAGCATAGAAAGTTGGGTATCACCAGCATAACAGTAAAAGTTAACACCATAATTGCGTATGATGTTGCCTTGCAGCAGCGTATAAATAGTTGAAAGTGCAGGACCAAGAACCAAACCCTGTGGAACTCCACAAGAAACCTTAACATCCTTTGAGGTCACGTTGTTATAGGATACACAGTGCATCCTTTCAATGAGTAGGGGTTAAGCCAAGAAAATGCTAAGTCTGAGCCTGCGATGGGGTGGCAACTTGTCTAGGGTCTACCCCGCCTTCCGCCCGATTGCAGCTACGATAGGCTCCAGCACCCCCGCGACCCTGAGAGGGGCGAGTGGTAGACAAATATTGGATGGATGGAGGAATGGAGGGATGGTTGGATGGACAAACCAATATGTCATTTGATGCATTCTAAAATATGTCTTTATTCTCCTTTCTAATGAGCTCAATTTTTATAGAAAGTAATTGCATAAAGTGGACCTACTGGGAGAAGACCCTGTTGGGTTAGCGATGCTATTGCTTTAAACACATATTTAGGATAATTTTTTATTGAGGTGGGTGAGGTTAGAGCAATTTAGTTTCAGCTAAGGCAAAAGCGTATTTGTAGTTTATCAAAGTATGATTCCATGCTTGATGAAAAACCTCTAGCTTCGTCGCACGCCATTGCATTACAGCTTTCTACTTGATTGTTTTTAATAGCTCTGACATGGACATGGTCAGTTACGGACAGATGGATATTTTTATACACACAGACAAAGCATAATACTGACAAACAATTTAAAACACACACACGAGGATCTGATTACACGCACACATCAATTGGTTACACACATACAGATTGAGATTCACGTTTGTAAATTATTTTGCTACAATAATACTTCCATAAAATGTAACGTTTATAACTTTGTGATTCCAGAATGTAATTTCTGTCTTTTCTCATTTTTGATTTTCTTTCTCAACTGCGGAAACAGATTATGATTATGGTAAGTTTCTCAGAAAATGTGATTGGTCAATCCATTGCTTTATTTTTTTCTTGTTTGTTTTCCCAGTGCTGATGTATCATGCAGTGGTCAGTGGGCAAATATTCTACATGTACAGGATCTCTGTAATAAAGTTATAAATCATATAAATATCTAATGTGACAATGCACAATGGCTAACTAATAACGCTTTAGATACATGTTTAGGGATGAGAATTGATAAGATTTTTTCACAATAGTTCCGATTCCACTTTAGTTTCTAGTTAACGATTCGGTTCCTTATCGGTTCTCCTATCGATTTTTTGGGGAAAAAGAGAACAAACAGGTCAATTATTATAAATGTTGTTTAGTTCACAGATAACGTGACCCTACAAAGCCTACAGTATGTTCTTAAGAGGCGCATACATCGCATAGAAAAAAATAACTTTTTTGAAAATATATACAGGTAAAAGCCAGTAAATTAGAATATTTTGAAAAACTTGATTTATTTCAGTAATTGCATTCAAAAGGTGTAACTTGTACATTATATTTATTCATTGCACACAGACTGATGCATTCAAATGTTTATTTCATTTAATTTTGATGATTTGAAGTGGCAACAAATGAAAATCCAAAATTCCGTGTGTCACAAAATTAGAATATTACTTAAGGCTAATACAAAAAAGGGATTTTTAGAAATGTTGGCCAACTGAAAAGTATGAAAATGAAAAATATGAGCATGTACAATACTCAATACTTGGTTGGAGCTCCTTTTGCCTCAATTACTGCGTTAATGCGGCGTGGCATGGAGTCGATGAGTTTCTGGCACTGCTCAGGTGTTATGAGAGCCCAGGTTGCTCTGATAGTGGCCTTCAACTCTTCTGCGTTTTTGGGTCTGGCATTCTGCATCTTCCTTTTCACAATACCCCACAGATTTTCTATGGGGCTAAGGTCAGGGGAGTTGGCGGGCCAATTTAGAACAGAAATACCATGGTCCGTAAACCAGGCACGGGTAGATTTTGCGCTGTGTGCAGGCGCCAAGTCCTGTTGGAACTTGAAATCTCCATCTCCATAGAGCAGGTCAGCAGCAGGAAGCATGAAGTGCTCTAAAACTTGCTGGTAGACTGCTGCGTTGACCCTGGATCTCAGGAAACAGAGTGGACCGACACCAGCAGATGACATGGCACCCCAAACCATCACTGATGGTGGAAACTTTACACTAGACTTCAGGCAACGTGGATCCTGTGCCTCTCCTGTCTTCCCCCAGACTCTGGGACCTCGATTTCCAAAGGAAATGCAAAATTTGCATGGTTGGGTGATGGTTTGGGGTGCCATGTCATCTGCTGGTGTCGGTCCACTCTGTTTCCTGAGATTTCAAGTTCCAACTGGACTTGGCGCCTGCACACAGCGCAAAATCTATCCGTGCCTGGTTTACGGACCATGGTATTTCTGTTCTAAATTGGCCCGCCAACTCCCCTGACCTTAGCCCCATAGAAAATCTGTGGGGTATTGTGAAAAGGAAGATGCAGAATGCCAGACCCAAAAACGCAGAAGAGTTGAAGGCCACTATCAGAGCAACCTGGGCTCTCATAACACCTGAGCAGTGCCAGAAACTCATCGACTCCATGCCACGCCGCATTAACGCAGTAATTGAGGCAAAAGGAGCTCCAACCAAGTATTGAGTATTGTACATGCTCATATTTTTCATTTTCATACTTTTCAGTTGGCCAACATTTCTAAAAATCCCTTTTTTGTATTAGCCTTAAGTAATATTCTAATTTTGTGACACACGGAATTTTGGATTTTCATTTGTTGCCACTTCAAATCATCAAAATTAAATGAAACAAACATTTGAATGCATCAGTCTGTGTGCAATGAATAAATATAATGTACAAGTTACACCTTTTGAATGCAATTACTGAAATAAATCAAGTTTTTCAAAATATTCTAATTTACTGGCTTTTACCTGTATAAGAAATAAATATTCTTCTTTAGAATGTACCAAAATAAAATACATGGAAATTACACAGAATGTAACATTTAGTATCATGTTCTAATAACTCATTCTATGCAAAATGAGATATGTCAAACCGTTGTTTGTTATTGTGATGATAATGGTTTACAGTTTAGGAAAACCTTGAATGTAAAATCTCAGATAAATGTGAGCTTTCAAAAACTGTAAGCCATGATCGTTAAAATGATAAATAAAGGCTTGACATATGTCACGTTGCATGTAATGAGTTGATATCACATATTGGTTTCACATTTGAAGTTGAATTGCTGCCATGAATGGACTTGGAGTAATATTATATATTATAATAATATTACATTTTTTCCAGTTTTATCTGTACAACAGAAATGATAGAGAGAAATTCTGGTTGGAGGAAAACATGCAACTTTTCTCTGACTACGATTGAACATTCGCCTACCGAAAAAAATGTGAGTCTACTTTGGCAAATGGGTGCAAGCTTTTGACCACAAAATTAGTCACTGCTCAGTGACATTCATCTAGCGGCAGACATAAACTGGAGCGAGTGCCTACTGCCTGCCTTCGAGACTGAGCTCGTTAGAAGCTGTCTGTCGTCATGCTCATCTAAATTAGAAAGCATTCATTTACATTTAACAAATAATAGTGCTAACATGATATGTGGTGTTTGTTAGTAACTGTTTTATTTACTGTTAAATTGTTTCTGCACTTTAAGGGTTTGTACTGCAAATGATGTTGTACTGGTACAATGACCATAAAGACAATTACATTCAGATGACGTGCTATCGTTATGCTGCTGGAATAAGATGGAAGTGGTTCAAAAATGCGACATTCATTTATAGTTAGAGCATGCTGTGTCTTCAAATGTTTCAGTATATTGCTTTTATGGCCTCCTTTTGATGAAACAGCAGCCTTGCAATTATTACGCTGTTGTATAATTTATTCTTGTAAAATATAGCCAAACTTTGGAGTTTTTCCTCAAACTGGGCGCCACGTTGCTGTCTGCCCACCCGCGAGAATCGTTAAAGGAATTGTTTGACAAAATGGCAAGCGATTCCAAGGAATTGATACACTGGGAACCGGTTCTGAACACAAACCGGTCATCGATTCCCATCCACATACATGTTGCAATGCTTTAACAATACAATATACAGTAATCTCTTATTTATTGGTTCGATGCATGATCTCTTACGGTTAACTAACGAAAGCAGAGGCTGAGACAAAGGCTTTCCAAAAATATTTTTTAACGAGGATGGGCATCAAAAACACAAAACTACGGTGCAAGGGAAAAAATAGAACAACAAAGGGCACAGCAACAAAATGACTTGAGCGAAAAGTATAAACCAAAAGAGCTGCTGGGAAGAAGCCACGACCAGGGCAGACAGGCAAATGACAAAAACCAACAGAAGAAACTACAAAAAAACTGCTTACCACAAAACAAGAGCGGATACTATTACTAAGAAGTACATGAGGTCAGCAAGCATAGAATGGTGAAAGATAACAAGCTTCAAGATACACGACAAGAACAGTGGAGACAAGTCAGTACACAGACACATGCCTGCTCCTACCAAGAAGCTAAATAGCACCCCAGACTACTGGTAGATGCCAAGTGGCACCAGAGGCTGCTTGTTGCGTCGCCCAGCCCCAAAGTCCTGGAAGTCTGCACAACACAGGAATCACGGGAAGTTAACAGCACAGCTAAAATAAAAGCTCACAAAGCAAACCAGGATCTGACCTGATTGTGGTAAATCAATTTTGGCAAAAAATGATTAATTATAAATGTAATGTGTAAGCTTGATCATAACACCCTGTTTACAACCTTCTTAATTCAATTTTTAACATTATGAGAGCTCCCTAAACATGAAGTAACACCTACCTATACATGTGTACACTTGCTTAATTCCATCCATCCATCCATCTTCTTCCGCTTATCCGAGGTCGGGTCGCGGGGGCAGCAGCCTAAGCAGGGAAGCCCAGACTTCCCTCTCCCCAGCCACTTTGTCCAGCTCCTCCCGGGGGATCCCGAGGCGTTCCCAGGCCAGCCGGGAGACATAGTCTTCCCAACGTGTCCTGGGTCTTCCCCGTGGCCTCCTACCGGTCGGACGTGCCCTAAACACCTCCTTAGGGAGGCGCTCGGGTGGCATCCTGACCAGATGCCCGAACCACCTCATCTGGCTCTTCTCGATGTGAAGGAGCAGCGGTTTTACTTTGAGCTCCCCCCGGATGGCAGAGCTTCTCACCCTATCTCTAAGGGAGAGACCCGCCACCCGGCGGAGGAAACTCATTTGGGCCGCTTGTACCCGTGATCTTGTCCTTTCGGTCATAACCCAAAGCTCATGACCATAGGTGAGGATGGGAACGTAGATCGACCGGTAAATCGGGAGCTTTGCCTTACGGCTCAGCTCCTTCTTCACCACAACGGATCGATACAGCGTCCGCATTACTGAAGACACCGCACCGATCTGCCTGTCGATCTCACCATCCACTCTTCCCCCACTCGTTGGCATAGAAACATTAAATAAATTATAAACGACTGCATTTTCTCAGACATAACTTTCATCTGTCCTAGGAGACATCATCTTGTTCATAGATGTGTAATTAAACTCTTGATAGGAAGTTACCATTTATTACATTAGTTATATCTTTGTTCCATGATACAATGCACATGAATGAACTTATAAAATGTAAATGTGCCAAACAATCATTTCCATCTGCATTCCACAGCAGGTTGATGGTTTATTATACAGTATACAACATTTACCTGCAAAGAAACTACAGGGCTCCCACTAATTTAGCATTATGGTGGGTTGTATTTTGCATGCTCTTATTTTTCTTGTATTTATCTGCCACACAAGGAAGGCCGGTGCATGAAAATAATGCTTACATTGAACAGGTCACTGGTGCAAAAAAGGTTTGGGACCCCTGATTAGACCTCAACAAAATGTTTTAAATGCAGTTAAAACTTCCTTATTTGACCCCTTTAAGTCACCATAAAATACTTTTCCATTTGAAAATCTAGTGTGATTATTCTTATTGATTTTTTTAGTCATATATTTCTATTTTTCTCGTTGAGTCAGCACACCAGAAACTATTTTAACATTCTGTCTTCATCTGCTTGCATTTTTCCTGAAGTAACCCCAACAACAGAGACTCCTGCCCAACATGACGATACCTTTTGGGTGAGTGGCAATGTTTTCTTCGTCTTTTTCCGTATTCTGCCAGTTCATACACACTTTTAATATGGATCCCACACACACTTCTCACTCTTACCAATATGTGCTTGTTGAGTCCTGGCCAATTGCCTCCTCCTGGGCTGGAGGATGTTTCTAGTGTGTAGATTGACAAATGTACCACTCCGGTGACGACCCAGCTTGTTGAACAGAGAGGAACTACAGGTAAAAGCCAGTAAATTAGAATATTTTGAAAAACTTGATTTATTTCAGTAATTGCATTCAAAAGGTGTAACTTGTACATTATATTTATTCATTGCACACAGACTGATGCATTCAAATGTTTATTTCATTTAATTTTGATGATTTGAAGTGGCAACAAATGAAAATCCAAAATTCCGTGTGTCACAAAATTAGAATATTACTTAAGGCTAATACAAAAAAGGGATTTTTAGAAATGTTGGCCAACTGAAAAGTATGAAAATGAAAAATATGAGCATGTACAATACTCAATACTTGGTTGGAGCTCCTTTTGCCTCAATTACTGCGTTAATGCGGCGTGGCATGGAGTCCATGAGTTTCTGGCACTGCTCAGGTGTTATGAGAGCCCAGGTTGCTCTGATAGTGGCCTTCAACTCTTCTGCGTTTTTGGGTCTGGCATTCTGCATCTTCCTTTTCACAATACCCCACAGATTTTCTATGGGGCTAAGGTCAGGGGAGTTGGCGGGCCAATTTAGAACAGAAATACCATGGTCCGTAAACCAGGCACGGGTAGATTTTGCGCTGTGTGCAGGCGCCAAGTCCTGTTGGAACTTGAAATCTCCATCTCCATAGAGCAGGTCAGCAGCAGGAAGCATGAAGTGCTCTAAAACTTGCTGGTAGACGGCTGCGTTGACCCTGGATCTCAGGAAACAGAGTGGACCGACACCAGCAGATGACATGGCACCCCAAACCATCACTGATGGTGGAAACTTTACACTAGACTTCAGGCAACGTGGATCCTGTGCCTCTCCTGTCTTCCTCCAGACTCTGGGACCTCGATTTCCAAAGGAAATGCAAAATTTGCATGGTTGGGTGATGGTTTGGGGTGCCATGTCTATGCCGTCTACCAGCAAGTTTTAGAGCACTTCATGCTTCCTGCTGCTGACCTGCTCTATGGAGATGGAGATTTCAAGTTCCAACAGGACTTGGCGCCTGCACACAGCGCAAAATCTACCCGTGCCTGGTTTACGGACCATGGTATTTCTGTTCTAAATTGGCCCGCCAACTCCCCTGACCTTAGCCCCATAGAAAATCTGTGGGGTATTGTGAAAAGGAAGATGCAGAATGCCAGACCCAAAAACGCAGAAGAGTTGAAGGCCACTATCAGAGCAACCTGGGCTCTCATAACACCTGAGCAGTGCCAGAAACTCATCGACTCCATGCCACGCCGCATTAACGCAGTAATTGAGGCAAAAGGAGCTCCAACCAAGTATTGAGTATTGTACATGCTCATATTTTTCATTTTCATACTTTTCAGTTGGCCAACATTTCTAAAAATCCCCTTTTTGTATTAGCCTTAAGTAATATTCTAATTTTGTGACACACGGAATTTTGGATTTTCATTTGTTGCCACTTCAAATCATCAAAATTAAATGAAATAAACATTTGAATGCATCAGTCTGTGTGCAATGAATAAATATAATGTACAAGTTACACCTTTTGAATGCAATTACTGAAATAAATCAAGTTTTTCAAAATATTCTAATTTACTGGCTTTTACCTGTATATTAACAAGCTGGCATCACTACAGGTTCTGTAGTACCTGGATTGAGTCAAGACAGACAACGCTCCCTCGCGTGTGAGCCAGACACCCAGTTTAATGGTCAAATATGATATCATTTTAGCTACTTCAATTGTTGACTTCTCCCGGGGATTGTTAGCATTGGGATCCTAACAAGTTACACACGTGCAATAATCTGAGTGCCGTAATTAACGTTTGGTCTGCCTGATTCTGACATTGGTATCGCATTGCAAGCTATGGCCTAGACCAGGGGTACCCACACTTTTTCAGCAAGCGAGCTACTTTTCAAATGACCAAGTTAAAGGCCTACTGAAAGCCACTACTACCGACCACGCAGTCTGATAGTTTATATATCAATGATGTAATCTTAACATTGCAACACATGCCAATAGCTTACTAAAGTGCAATTTTAAATTTTGCGCGAAATATCAATCAATCAATCTTTATTTATATAGCCCTAAATCACAAGTGTCTCAAAGGGCTGCACAAGCCACAACGACATCCTCGGTACAAAGCCCACATAAGGGCAAGGAAAAACTCACCCCAGTGGGACGTCGATGTGAATGACTATGAGAAACCTTGGAGAGGACCGCATATGTGGGTAACCCCCCCCCCCCTCTAGGGGAGACCGAAAGCAATGGATGTCGAGTGGGTCTGACATAATATTGTGAGAGTCCAGTCCATAGTGGATCCAACATAATAGTAAGAGTCCAGTCCATAGTGGGGCCAGCAGGACACCATCCCGAGCGGAGACGGGTCAGCAGCGCAGAGATGTTCCCAGCCGATGCACAGGCGAGCGGTCCACCCCGGGTCCCGACTCTGGACAGCCAGCACTTCATCCATGGCCACCGGACCTGTGCCCCCCCCCCCTCCACAAGGAAAAGGGGAGCAGAGGAGAAAAGGAAAGAAACGGCAGATCAACTGGTCTAACAGGGGGGCTATTTAAAGGCTAGAGTATACAAATGAGTTTTAAGATGGGACTTAAATGCTTCTACTGAGGTAGCATCTCTAATTGTTACCGGGAGGGCATTCCATAGTACTGGAGCCCCAATAGAAAACGCTCTATAGCCCACAGACTTTTTATGGGCTCTGGGAATCACTAATAAGCCGGAGTTCTTTGAACGCAGATTTCTTGCCGGGACATATGGTACAATGCAATCGACAAGATAGGACGGAGCTAGACCGTGTAGTATTTTATACGTAAGTAGTAAAACCTTAAAGTCACATCTTAAGTGCACAGGAAGCCAGTGCAGGTGAGCCAGTATAGGCGTAATATGATCAAACTTTCTTGTTCTTGTCAAAAGTCTAGCAGCCGCATTTTGTACCAATTGTAATCTTTTAATGCTAGACATAGGGAGACCCCAAAATAATACGTTACAGTAGTCGAGACGAGACGTAACGAACACATGAATAATGATCTCAGCGTCGCTAGTGGATAAAATAGAACAAATTTTGGCGATATTACGGAGATGACAGAAGGCCGTTTTAGTAACACTCTTAATGTGTGACTCAAAGGAGAGAGTTGGGTCGAAAATAATACCCAGATTCTTTACTGATTCGCCTTGTGTAATTGTTTGGTTGTCAAATGTTAAGGTGGTATTATTAAATAAATGTCGGTGTTTAGCAGGACCGATAATCAGCATTTCCGTTTTCTTGGCGTTGAGTTGCAAGAAGTTAGCGGACATCCATTGTTTAATTTCATTAAGACACGCCTCCATCTGACTACAATCCGGCGTATTGGTCAGCTTTAGGGGCATGTAGAGTTGGCTGTCATCATCATAACAGTGAAAGCTAACACCGTATTTGCGTATGATGTCGCCTAGCGGCAGCATGTACATACTAAAGAGTGCAGGGCCAAGAACCGAACCCTGAGGAACTCCGCACGTTACCTTAACATAGTCCGAGGTCACATTGTTATGGGAGACGCATTGCATCCTGTCAGTAAGATAAGAGTTAAACCACGACAAGGCTAAGTCTGACATACCAATATGTGTTTTGATACGCTCTAATAAAATATTATGATCGACGGTATCGAAAGCAGCGCTAAGATCAAGAAGCAGCAACATAGATGACGCATCAGAATCCATCGTTAGCAGTAGATCATTAGTCATTTTTGCGAGGGCTGTCTCCGTAGAGTGATTTGCCCTGAAACCGGATTGAAAAGGTTCACAGAGATTGTTAGACACTAAGTGTTCATTTAGCTGCTGTGCGACAATTTTTTCGAGGATTTTCGAAATAAAGGGAAGGTGGGACACCGGTCGGTAGTTTACCATGAGGTCAGGATCATATCGTGCTGAAAACGTCTCGGTATGATGACGTCAGCGCGTGACGTCACGGATTGTAGAGGACATTTTGGGACAGCATGGTGGCCAGCTATTAAGTCGTCTGTTTTCATCGCAAAATTCCACAGTATTTTGGACATCTGTGTTGGTGAATCTTCTGCAATTTGTTCAATGAACAATGGAGACAGCAAAGAAGAAAGCTGTAGGTGGGAAGCGGTGTATTGCGTTCGGCATGCAGCAACACAAACACAGCCGGTGTTTCATTGTTTACATTCCCGGAAGATGACAGTCAAGCTTTACCATTGGCCTGTGGAGAACTGGGACAACAGAGACTCTTACCAGGAGGACTTTGAGTTAGATGCGGTACCGTGAGTACGCATGCAGCTGCGGCTTCCAAACATTTGATCGCTTGCCCTTACGTGCGTGCCGCTATGTGCATGTCACGTACGTAACTTTGGGGACTTTGGGGAAATATATGTGCTGTATGAACTTTGGGGAGGTGAACGGTACTTTGGGCTGTGGGATTGAGTGTGTTGTGCAGGTGTTTGAGTTGTATTGGCGGGTTATATGGACGGGAGGGTGGAGGTGTTTGTTATGCGGGATTTATTTGTGGCATATTAAATATAAGCCTGGTTGTGTTGTGGCTAATAGAGTATATTGTGTTTATTTACTGTTTTAGTCATTCCCAGCTGAATATCAGGTCCCACAGCATCTTCCCTATCTGAATGGCTCCCACTGCCCTCTAGTCCTTCACTCTCACTTTCCTCATCCACGAATCTTTCATCCTCGCTCAAATTAATGGGGAAATCGTCGCTTTCTCAGTCCGAATGGCTCTCACTGCTGGTGGTCATGATTGTAAACAATGTGCAGATGTGAGGAGCTCCACAACCTGTGACGTCACGCTACTCGTCTGCTACTTCCACTACAGGCAAGGCTTTTTTATCAGCGACCAAAAGTTGCGAACTTTATCGTCGATGTTCTCTACTAAATCCTTTCAGCAAAAAAATGGCAATATCGCGAAATGATCAAGTATGACACATAGAATGGACCTGCTATCCGCGTTTAAATAAGAAAATCGCATTTCAGTAGGCCTTTAACTTTAACTTTAATTTACTGTTAATATCTGGTTATTTTCCGTTTCAACATGTTCTATCTACACTTCTGTTCAAATGTAATAATCACTTATTCTTCTGTTGTTTGGATACTTTACATTAGTTTTGGATGATACCATAAATTTAGGTATCAATCTGATCCCAAGTAGTTACAGGGTCATACATTGTAATAATTGAAGTTCTCATGTGTAAACATTCATAAACTCAGGACATATTTCCTAAGTTTATGAATATAATATGAATTTAAAAGAAAAACTGATTTTGTGACGATAAATAATAAATGATAAAAAAAATGGGTTATACTTGTATAGCGCTTTTCTACCTTCAAGGTACCGTATTTTCCGCACTATAAGGCGCACCGGATTATTAGCCGCACCTTCAATGAATGGCATATTTCATAACTTTGTCCACCAATAAGCCGCCCCGGACTATAAGCCGCGCCTACGCTGCGCTAAAGGGAATGTAAAAAAAACAGTCAGATAGGTCAGTCAAACTTTAATAATATATTAAAAACCAGCGTTCTAACAACTCTGTTCACTCCCAAAATGTACGCAAATGTGCAATCACAAACATAGTAAAATTCAAAATAGTGCAGAGCAATAGCAACATAATGTTGCTCGAACGTTAATGTCACAACACACAAAATAAACATAGCGCTCACTTTCTGAAGTTATTCTTCATTCGTAAATCCTTCGTCTTCGGTGTCCGAAGTGAAAAGTTGGGCAAATTTACGATCCACTGGCAGATGTTGGCGTCGTCTGGCGCTGCCTCCTCGTCTTAGTGAAGGTGTGTTCGCCTTCTGTCATCCATTGTTGCCACGCAGTTAGCAGTCTAGCTTCGAATGCCCTGTTGACACCAATATCTAGCGGCTGGAGGTCTTTTGTCAATCCACCCGGAATGACGGCGAGTATTGAATTAAGCGCGTAAGCGTGTCTCTTAATGTGCTGTTATGAGCTAGCAAATATAACAACTACACTACCCAGCATGCAACGATAGTTACGAGCATGCGCGGTAGCCCTGAGAAGCGTTGTTGTATGCTGGCAGTTAGAATGTGGTTATGAGCACGCTGTGAGTAAACGTTGAGAACTCAGTTAACACGCCTCGTCTGCATTATTTATAATTAGACAGACAACACACTTAATAGGAGCCATTTTGGGGTCTTTACATAAACACACAAATGGAAATGAAACGTCACATATCCCAGCATGCACCGCGCGCTTCTTCTACGGGGAAAAAAGATAGCGGCTGTTTACCGTAGTTGCGAGACCTAAACTTTATGAAAATGAATCTTAATATTTATCCATATATAAAGCGCACCGGGTTATAAGGCGCACTGTCAGCTTTTGAGAAAATTTGTGGTTTTTAGGTGCGCCTTATAGTGCGGAAAATACGGTACTCAAAGCGCTTTGACACTACTTCCACATTTACCCATTCACACACACATTCACACACTGATGGCGGGAGCTGCCATGCAAGGCGCTAACCAGCACCCATCAGGAGCAAGGGTGAAGTGTCTTGCCCAAGGACACAACGATAAAAAATATCGATGTAAGTAGTATCGACTAGATACGCTCTTGTACTTGGTATCATTACAGTGTAGTTTACATTGTGACGCCGGTGAGCTATTGTATCCTCCTACGGTGTGTAGTGAAGCATGTTTAGCTATTCCTCGTCCTGCAGTGATAATGATACTTGTAAAAAAATGCACTTTATTTGTCGCCATGGAGGCGAGGATTAGTGATTTAGAAGAAGTTACGTATGACACTGCCGATTGTGGATGGACATTAGCTGCTAGCTAGCTTGCCATGTCTTAAAGCACCTCTTCCTGTGGGCATTTCAGTGTTATAGCTTCACCTTTATCGTCAGTTTTTAAGACAAAATGCGTCCGTTCTCACTTTTCTGTCTACACACTGTGTCTGCTTGTAAGTGCTCAGTAATCGTGCGCTGCCAAACATGCTCCCCTGCTCGTAAAACCAGCAATGTCATGACGTGATGACACGCCGTCATGCCTGTAAAAAATAAAATATGGCCAACCGGTACTTTTCAAACAGAGTAGTACCGTTTTTCATTCATTAGTACCGCAATTCTATACTAGTATCGGTATACCGTATAACCCTCCTAGATACAAATATGCAGTGTGCTTTGTTGGCAAGCATGAGAAAGCCCTGAGAGCTGCTCTATGGCGTGAAAACGGCTTGACACCAATGTCACAGGCTTCTAGAAGGAAGTTAAAGATATAAATAGGGTTAAAGCAGCATTGCCATGTAACATTGAGGGTGTATCTGGTGGAAGAAATAGAACTGAACTATAGAGGCATCACTATGCTGCTTTCTTCAACATTGTATAGGCAACATAGAGGAGGAAGTGCTACACATCAGCCCCCTATGACATTTCCCAAGTCATCAGGCAACTAGCTGATAACAAAGCATGTGGCATAGATAATATTACTGCACAGCACCTGTAACTAGCAAGCCCTAGGGTAGCTGTGTTGCTCTCAATCTGGTTTACAGGGTTGGTAACGCATGGCATCCTGCCAGATGCTATGCTTACAGTTATTTTAGTACCTGTACCTATTAAAGATAGGGTTGGTATCGATCCATCACCCTAGCCAATATGCTATATACCAGAGGTGGGACCAAGTCATTGTTTTGCAAGTCACAAGTAAGTCTCAAGTCTTTGCCCTCAAGTCCGAGTCAAGTCCCGAGTCAAGACAGGCAAGCCCCGAGTCAAGTCCAAAGTCAAGACTGGAAAGTCTCAAGTCAAGTCCTAAGTCCTGCATTTTGAGTTTCGAGTCCTTTCAAGTCCTTTTAACCACAGACTAATATATTAACACAGATTGTGTATGCTTTTCAAACGCTGTATTTATTTATTAAAACAAGTGCATTTTAAATTGCAGGAAAGAAAATTGTGCTGACATTGCACTTCATAATAGCACTATTAACCAGTCATTTTAAACATTAACTCATTCCTTTACAGAACAAACACATTGAAAAATAAAGTGCAAATGTACTTTTTTGTACAAAAGTGTTAACATTGAAAAAACATGACATATATACGTGAACATACCATCATGTCAGGGCCCTATGCTGCATTGCATTTGCAAAAGACCAAATTAGCCAAGAGTCTGTCAGTCATTTGTGCACGATGGGGGCGTAGTATGATGCCACCATGGCTGAAAACTCGCTCCACTGGAGCACTGGAGGCAGGCACTGCCAAGACTCTCATGGTCACTCGTAACAGTGAAGGAAGAGTATTCATGTTCAATGCCCAGAACAAAAGGGGGGAGAGTTTTTTTGGGTTGGTGCACTACTTGTAAGTGTATCTTGTGTTTTTTATGTTGATTTAATTAAAAAAAGAAAAAAAAAATATATATATTTCTTGTGCGGCCCGATACCAATCGATCCACGGACCAGTAGCGGGCCGCGGCCCGGTGGTTGGGGACCACTGAGGTAAACAACCAACAGTATGTCAGAAAGCTAGCTAAAACGGTACACTTATTCATAATATAGTATACATTTTAACTGACCTTTATTTTACTATTTTTGTCTTTTTTTAGGTGGCTAAAATACGCGGTGCTGCTGACCGCCGTCTAACGTTACGTGTGATATATTGACTAACGTAACCCTGCTTAAAAAAAATCACTGAACAAAAAGTATGAATAAGGTAGTGAACTGCAACAGATTCCCGTGTTTGCAATAACGTTATAACGTTAGCAGTGAGTTTACAGCCTCACTGATTTAACTACACAGCAAATAAAAGTCACGTTACTTAGCCAATAAACGTTATCTTACATTCAAAACTTACCCTTCTTTGTGCAACTTCAAATGCCGGACGAAGTTGGAAGTTGTTGCCTCTCCATCAGTCATTTTCGAACCGCATGTGTTGCATACTGCAAACCGTTTTGTGTTGACCACCTCGTAATTTTTATACCCAAACGAAATTATTTTAGGTATCATTTTTTGTTCACTGGCGTGTGGTTTGGACATGTCTTCTTCGTTGGTTGTCCTGCAATTTGATTGGATGAATGCTGTGTGATGAAAACAAAGTAGATCTAATTTGATTGGCTGTTGTACTGAGAGCACACCAGCTGACACACGCAACGCTGATAGACAAGTACACAACGAAAAATACGGAGCGCTCCCGATTAACTTTTTCATCTTTGGGTTTTGGGGAAAGTAGCAAGTCATGTCAAGTCATGTCAATTCAAAAGGCTCAAGTCCAAGTGAAGTCACAAGTCATTGATGTTAAAGTCTAAGTCGAGTTGCAAGTCTTTTTACATTTTGTCAAGACGAGTCTAAAGTCATCAAATTCATGACTCGAGTCTGACTCGAGTCCAAGTCATGTGACTCGAGTCCACACCTCTGCTATATACTATCTAAAGTGCTGGAAAGTGTCATATTAGACAGAGTTGGGGATCTTATTTGCACCGCGGACAACCCATTTGGCTTTAAGAGCAAGCACAGCACTGACTTGTGTATTTATGCTTTTAAAGAAGCAGTAGAGCAATACAGAGGGCAGGGCTCTAAAATGTTGGTAGGTTTTATTGATGCATCTAAAGCATTTGACAGAGTCAACCATCACAAACTCTTCACCAAGCAGAAGCATAGGAGTCATCATACTTATTCTGGCATGTTGGTACAACAGGCAGACTATGCTGGTCAAATGGGGGAGTAGTTCATCCTTTCCTTTTAGAGTTGGCAGGGTGGGCTTCTATCACCAGGCCTGTATATAGATAACCTTGTCAAGGCAGTTGAGAGGTTGTAGAACAGGGTGCATATTTGGGAACACCTTACTCAACCACTTTATGTACGCTGATGATTATATCTTCCAGTAGTGCAGGGTTTCAACAGCTTCTAGACTATGGAGTCAAGTTTGACATCAAGTATAATGCCACAAAGAGTATGGTAATATGTTGGACCAAGGAGGATCAACATCTTCATTTCCCACTTTTCTACTTGTCTGGTCAAACTCTGTCTGTGTGCAACAATGTCAAATATTCAGGCCACATCATCAATGATGAGATGGAGGATGATGCTGACATGCTTAGACAGAGAAGAATGCTGGATGTTTTTTTTTTATCCAATTTGATTTTATTGTTGTGATTTTGTACGGTGTCCTTGAGTGCCCAGAAAGGCGCCTTATGAATAAAATGTATTATTATTATTATTATTATTATTATTATGTCCAAGCCACTGACACAAATTGATATTTAAGTTTATATGCAGGGGTCCAATAATAATCTAATTATACAGATAACCAATCCCTGGTGTAGTTCTGTTAGGTACCAATCCTGTAAATGGAAACACTGGTATTTGTGCCTTTTATAGAATGTGTAGAAGCATTTTTTATTGCTGCATTTATTTGTTAGATGCCTTTTACTGAATATGCACCAGCACTGTTTTAATATTATGTTATATAAAGCCTTTTATACTGTATTCTTTGTTTTATGTACTGTATGTGATTGTATGTCTATTTAGACGTTGGAGTCTGCAATAAAGCTTGATTGTGAATGTGAGTGTGAATGTTGTCTGTCTATCTGTGTGGGCCCTGCGATGAGGTGGCCACTTGTCCAGGGTGTAGCCCGCCTTCCGCCAGAATGCAGCTGAGATAGGCTCCAGCACCCCCCGCGACCCCGAAAGGGACAAGCGGTAGAAAACGGATGGATGGATGGTATGTTTGCTTGCAGCATCACTAATGGCGAGGCACTGTATTAAATCATTCTCACCCAGGAAAGGTTTTCACCTGCATGTGACTCAGTAATGATAGGACCCTGTGGGGATGCATTTATTGTATATTTTTGACACCCAAAACAAATGGTAGACATAAACGTTTCTGTGGCAACACGCCCCCAGTGTAGCTCCTCTTAGCTACCCTAATCTCCTCGTGCGGTTGTTCCTGGCCTGCTTGAACAGGCGTTCTCCTTGACCTGACACAGCTACCTAAGTTAGTCCTAGTTAAAACCAGGGCTTCTTCTTCTTGTGTGTGCAGAAGGTGTTAGTCTGCACACACACAGAGAAAGTGACATATGATGTCACAGGTCAGTGACTTTTTCAAGCAACTTCAAAGACACTCTAATCAGTACCATCAAAACAGGCCTGTAACTACTCTTTTCATTCCTTTGACTATCTCTTTACAGTCTACAGGCTTAGCAGTTTTTGCCTGTAGAATTGAACGGTGCAACGTTATGGTACCTGGGTTGCGAGTGACGTCATGTCCAGTTGCAGACTCAGCCTACTTTAACGAGGAATGTATTAATAATAACCACTAAACCCTGGACGGTTAGTAGTACCGTTTTTAAATGAACATGATTTTTTTAAAAAGACGTAATTAATAATTGCACTTTGACTCACAGACTGACTGGTGCCCGCTCGCTAGCTGAAATCCTAACATGAAAACAAGAGACATTAACGCATTTACCCATTAAGAAACAATATACCCCAATCTAAACTTGAATAAGCATATTTCTGTCTGAGCAACTAAACTATTCAATTGTGCACATTGAAGCTACAAGCTGTGCTGTCAAATCTCAGAATGATCAATCGGAGAAATACGAGACAGAAGTGGTTTTGTAGTCCGTTAAGGAACTCTGAACGGAGTAGGACGACCAAAGAGTAAAACACTCGCCTGAAATACTAAATAATATATTTTATTTGGAACACACTTCTCCATCCATCCATCCATCCATCTTCTTCCGCTTATCCGAGGTCGGGTCCCGGGGGCAGCAGCCTAAGCAGGGAAGCCCAGACTTCCCTCTCCCCAGCCACTTCGTCCAGCTCCTCCCGGGGGATCCCGAGGCGTTCCCAGGCCAGCCGGGAGACATAGTCTTCCCAACGTGTCCTGGGTCTTCCCCGTGGCCTCCTACCGGTCGGACGTGCCCTAAACACCTCCTTAGGGAGGCGCTCGAGTGGCATCCTGACCAGATGCCCGAACCACCTCATCTGGCTCCTCTCGATGTGGAGGAGCAGCGGCTTTACTTTGAGCTCCCCCCGGATGACAGAGCTTCTCACCCTATCTCTAAGGGAGAGCCCCGCCACCCGGCGGAGGAAACTAATTTCGGCCGCTTGTACCCGTGATCTTGTCCTTTCGGTCATAACCCAAAGCTCATGACCATAGGTGAGGATGGGAACGTAGATCGACCGGTAAATTGAGAGCTTTGCCTTCCGGCTCAGCTCCTTCTTCACCACAACAGATCGATACAGCGTCCGCATTACTGAAGACGCCGCACCGATCCGCCTGTCGATCTCACGATCCACTCTTCCCTCACTCGTGAACAAGACTCCGAGGTACTTGAACTCCTCCACTTGGGGCAAGATCTCCTCCCCAACCCGGAGATGGCACTCCACCCTTTTCCGGGCGAGAACCATGGACTCGGACTTGGAGGTGCTGATTCTCATCCCAGTCGCTTCACACTCAGCTGCGAACCGATCCAGTGAGAGCTGAAGATCCTGGCCAGATGAAGCCATCAGGACCAAATCATCTGCAAAAAGCAGAGACCTAATCCTGCAGCCACCAAACCGGATCCCCTCAACGCCTTGACTGCGCCTAGAAATTCTGTCCATAAAAGTTATGAACAGAATGGGTGACAAAGGGCAGCCTTGGCGGAGTCCAACCCTCACCGGAAACGTGTCCGACTTACTGCCGGCAATGCGAACCAAGCTCAGACACTGATCATACAGGGAGCGGACCGCCACAATCAGACAGTCCGAAACCCCATACTCTCTGAGCACTCCCCACAGGACTTCCCGAGGGACACGGTCGAATGCCTTCTCCAAGTCCACTTCTCATTAAAATAAATCCTAAAGTGCTACAGTACAAACCAATATTAAAACAATAAAAGCTAAGCCATCAAAACAGACAAAATACTATGATTAAGACACTATCAGTGAAGCGTTAAAAAAATAAAACATGCACAATAGTGGCTTTTATAACAATATGTCTATTTACTCTAGTTATTTAAAAATATATATAAAGTCTAATAATCTTTACTTTTTGAGGACATTCAACAATATTGCAATTATAATGATAACGCTGATAACTATATTACTTTTTCATATTGTTGCATCTCGTCTTCCTATGAGGAAGCAGTGCCTGGGGAATCTGTGGTGGGCTCTCCTATTTCTGGGGCTGAGGTTGCTGAGGTAGTTAAAAAGCTCCTCGGTGGCAAGGCCCCGGGGGTGGATGAGATCCGCCCGGAGTTCCTTAAGGCTCTGGATGCTGTAGGGCTGTCTTGGTTGACAAGACTCTGCAGCATCGCGTGGACATCGGGGGCAGTACCTCTGGATTGGCAGACCGGGGTGGTGGTTCCTCTCTTTAAAAAGGGGAACCGGAGGGTGTGTTCTAACTATCGTGGGATCACACTCCTCAGCCTTCCCGGTAAGGTCTATTCAGGTGTACTGGAGAGGAGGCTACGCCGGATAGTCGAACCTCGGATTCAGGAGGAACAGTGTGGTTTTCGTCCTGGTCGTGGAAGTGTGGACCAGCTCTATACTCTCGGCAGGGTCCTTGAGGGTGCATGGGAGTTTGCCCAACCAGTCTACATTTGCTTTGTGGACTTGGAGAAGGCATTCGACCGTGTCCCTCGGGAAGTCCTGTGGGGAGTGCTCAGAGAGTATGGGGTTTCGGACTGTCTGATTGTGGCGGTCCGCTCCCTGTATGATCAGTGTCAGAGCTTGGTTCGCATTGCCGGCAGTAAGTCGGACACGTTTCCGGTGAGGGTTGGACTCCGCCAAGGCTGCCCTTTGTCACCGATTCTGTTCATAACTTTTATGGACAGAATTTCTAGGCGCAGTCAAGGCGTTGAGGGGATCCGGTTTGGTGGCTGCAGGATTAGGTCTCTGCTTTTTGCAGATGATTTGGTCCTGATGGCTTCATCTGGCCAGGATCTTCAGCTCTCACTGGATCGGTTCGCAGCTGAGTGTGAAGCAACTGGGATGAGAATCAGCACCTCCAAGTCCGAGTCCATGGTTCTCGCCCGGAAAAGGGTGGAGTGCCATCTCCGGGTTGGGGAGGAGATCTTGCCCCAAGTGGAGGAGTTCAAGTACCTCGGAGTCTTGTTCACGAGTGGGGGAAGAGTGGATCGTGAGATCGATAGGCGGATCGGTGCGGCGTCTTCAGTAATGCGGACGCTGTATCGATCCGTTGTGGTGAAGAAGGAGCTGAGCCGGAAGGCAAAGCTCTCAATTTACCGGTCGATCTACGTTCCCATCCTCACCTATGGTCATGAGCTTTGGGTTATGACCGAAAGGACAAGATCACGGGTACAAGCGGCCGAAATGAGTTTCCTCCGCCGGGTGGCGGGTCTCTCCCTTAGAGATAGGGTGAGAAGCTCTGTCATCCGGGGGGAGCTCAAAGTAAAGCCGCTGCTCCTCCACATCGAGAGGAGCCAGATGAGGTGGTTCGGGCATCTGGTCAGGATGCCACCCGAGCGCCTCCCTAAGGAGGTGTTTAGGGCATGTCCGACCGGTAGGAGGCCACGAGGAAGACCCAGGACACGTTGGGAAGACTATGTCTCCCGGCTGGCCTGGGAACGCCTCGGGATCCCCCGGGAGGAGCTGGACGAAGTGGCTGGGGAGAGGGAAGTCTGGGCTTCCCTGCTTAGGCTGCTGCCCCCGCGACCCGACCTCGGATAAGCGGAAGAAGATGGATGGATGGATGGATATTGTTGCATCTCTCTGCGATGAGGTGGCAACTTATCCAGGGTGCACCCCGCCTTCCACCCCAATGCAGCTGTGATAGGCTCCAGCGACCCCGAGAGGGACAAACGGTACAAAATGGATGGACGTATGTTACATCCCTAAATCTAACAGTTGACCATCACTCCGCAGTAGTGAGAGCGGACTCAGCCAAACTCCCTCTGGTGGGATGTTGCAGTTTTCAATACTGACAAAGCAATTGACTCAGAAATGTAATAATACAACAACTGCTCAGCAGTTACCATAATCAGCTCTTTTAAAATGTTTATTCTTATAAACATTCATTTTCAAAAGTACTGCAAATTGGCACCATTGAGTACCGGTATTGATTCCCAGGTCCCAGGAATAGGTAAAAAGTTAAAGTTAAAGTACCAATGATTGTCACACACACACTAGGTGTGGCGAGATTATTCTCTGCATTTGACCCATCACCCTTGATCACCCCCTGGGAGGTGAGGGGAGCAGTGGGCAGCAGCGGTGGCTGCGCCCGGGAATCATTTTGGTGATTTAACCCCCAATTCCAACCCTTGATGCTCAGTGCCAAGCAGGGAGGTAATGGGTCCCATTTTTTATAGTCTTTGGTATGACTCGGCCGGGATTTGAACTCCCAACCTACCGATCTCAGGACGGACACTCTAACCAGTGTATGGGTTGAAATGTGAAAGGTGATGGATGCCATAACTAACCATAGTGACACTTTTCTTTTATTGTGGATAATATTAAGGGAGTTTTCTCATAATTGAAAATGAAAATGTTGACAGATATTAAGCAAGATTAAAGCGTATATGACTTTGTCAAGTGTATCTATGACTGCAAGGCTTGCAAAAGACTTGGACTTGACTCACTTTTTATTACATATTTTTACTCAGTGGAATTAAGTAAAACAAACTTTTAAACAAAATTGTATTCAGTAAATACAAAACAGTTTTAAACATTTATTTTACTTTTTTATATACAGTTTCAGGATTTTACCAACTTTTTATCATGCATTTCAGCTTTGCCAAAAAATAGTATCTATATACTTCTTTTACCGTCAGTCACGACATTAAAACAACTAATTGATCAATTATAACAGGGGTGCTCACACTTTTTCTGCAGGCGAGCTACTTTTCAATTGATCAAGTCGTGGGGATCTACCTCATTCATATATATCATTTATATTTACTTATTTATGAAATATATGTTTTTGTTAACAAGTTAAAGGTGTTTAATGATAATGCAAGCATGTTTAACACATATAGTTAATATTGTTAATACATTAAAGGTGTTTAATGATAATACAAGTATGTTTAACACATATAGTTAATATTGTTAACAAGTTAAAGGTGGTTAAAGATAATACAAGCATGTTTAACACATATAGATTCCTTTCTTTCATGAAGACAAGAATATAAGTTGGTGTATTACCTGATTCTGATGACTTGCATAGATAGGAATCAGACAGTGGTGATGATAACGTCCGCACTTTCGAATGGAGGAGAAAAAAAGTCCTCCTTTCTGTCCAATACCACATGAAAGTGGTTGGTTTTTGGCATCTTATTTGTCCAGCTTCCGTACTCCTTTGTATACACTTTACAAGAAATACATTGTCGGCAAACTCCGTAGCTTGCTAGCTTGTGCACGCCAGCTTTCTGAGACTCTTATTTTGGTAGCGCAGGCAGGATGAAGCAGAGCTTTTATTGTGCAACTGTGCAGTCGGTCTTTGGAGTTTTGACGACAGGTACGGCGCCAGAGTCTGTTGAAATAAAGTGTTTCTCGCCTTCCTGTCGGTAATTTTAATGAGCTGGCAGCAGCCAGCGTCATCTCAGAAGACCCTCGGGTGCCGTGAATGTCAATCAAGTGACAAAAGTGACGTCATAGTGAAGATTTATGATCGCTCATTTTTAGGACTATTTTTTTAATGCCTGGCTGGTGATCGACTGACACACCCTCCGAGATCGACCGGTAGATCGCGATCGACGTAATGAGCACCCCTGAATTATAATAATACGTTTAAACTTGCACATCCACATCACAAGTATGCAACCAAATTTAAATGTACCTAATACATTTGAACTTAAAGATTATATTACATCTAAATCAATGAAATAAACTATACAATTACAAAGCAAATGTTTTATTCCTATTTATAAGACACCAGATAACCCCACTAATTATTAATATACTGAACTCTCCCTCAACTCCGGTTCTGTTCCTACCTCATACAAAACTGACTTCGTCACACCCGCCTCAAAAAAGCTGGACTTGACAATAAAGCCATTAGCAACTTCTGGCCCATCTTCAACCATCCTATTTTGTCAAACAATATTGGAATGTGCAGTGGCGAGCCAAATAACAATTCAGCATAATGTCAATAATCTCTCCAGTCCATTTCAGTCTGGTTTCCGTTCCCTCAAAAGCACTAAAAGAACCTTCTACAAAGTCTTAATTCACCTCCTCCTCGCATCGGACCCAGGCCACCTCAATCTCTTCATTCTTCTGGATCTCCTGGCAGATTTGACGCCATAAATCACGCCATTGCTCTCTTCCACCTGGAAACTTCCCTCAACATCACAGGCACTGCACTCTGGATTCAATCATATCTGACCAATAGACAGCAATTCTTATCCATCAATAACTGCACCTTATCCTTGTACCAAGGTTCCTTCATTTCTTCAACCTGTACATACTTCAATTTGGGCAATTAATATGACCTTAATTATCACTGCTACACTGATAATATACACATCTACTGCTTCACTGATGTAAACATCTGTATGAAGCATTTAAGTCCCATCTTAAAACTCATTTGTATACTCTAGCCTTTAAATAGACCCCCCTTTTAGACCAGTTGATCTGCCGTTTCTTTTCTTTTCTCCTCTGCTCCCCTTTTCCTTGTGGAGGGGGAGGGGGGGGGGGCACAGGTCCGGTGGCCATGGATGAAGTGCTGGCTGTCCAGAGTCGGGACCCGGGGTGGACCGCTCGCCTGTGCATCGGCTGGGAACATCTCTGCACTGCTGACCCGTCTCCGCTCGGGATGGTGTCCTGCTGGCCCCACTATGGACTGGACTCTTACTATTATGTTGGATCCACTATGGACTGGACTCTCACTATTATGTTAGATCCACAATGGACCGGACTCTTACTATTATGTTGGATCCACTATGGACTGGACTCTCACTATTATGTTAGATCCACAATGGACCGGACTCTTACTATTATGTTGGATCCACTATGGACTGGACTCTCACACTATTATGTTGGATCCACTATGGACTGGACTCTCACTATTATGTTAGATCCACAATGGACCGGACTCTTACTATTATGTTGGATCCACTATGGACTGGACTCTCACTATTATGTTAGATCCACAATGGACCGGACTCTTACTATTATGTTGGATCCACTATGGACTGGACTCTCACACTATTATGTTAGATCCACTATGGACTGGACTCTCACTATTATGTTAGATCCACTATGGACCGGACTCTTACTATTATGTTGGATCCACTATGGACTGGACTCTCACTATTATGTTAGATCCACTATGGACTGGACTCTTACTATTATGTTGGATCCACTATGGACTGGACTCTCACTATTATGTTAGATCCACTATGGACCGGACTCTTACTATTATGTTGGATCCACTATGGACTGGACTCTCACACTATTATGTTAGATCCACTATGGACTGGACTCTCACTATTATGTTAGATCCACTATGGACCGGACTCTTACTATTATGTTGGATCCACTATGGACTGGACTCTCACTATTATGTTAGATCCACTATGGACTGGACTCTCACTATTATGTTAGATCCACTATGGACCGGACTCTTACTATTATGTTGGATCCACTATGGACTGGACTCTCACTATTATGTTAGATCCACTATGGACTGGACTCTTACTATTATGTTGGATCCACTATGGACTGGACTCTCACTATTATGTTAGATCCACTATGGACCGGACTCTTACTATTATGTTGGATCCACTATGGACTGGACTCTCACACTATTATGTTAGATCCACTATGGACTGGACTCTCACTATTATGTTAGATCCACTATGGACCGGACTCTTACTATTATGTTGGATCCACTATGGACTGGACTCTCACTATTATGTTAGATCCACTATGGACTGGACTCTTACTATTATGTTGGATCCACTATGGACTGGACTCTCACTATTATGTTAGATCCACTATGGACCGGACTCTTACTATTATGTTGGATCCACTATGGACTGGACTCTGACTATTATGTTAGATCCACTATGGACCGGACTCTTACTATTATGTTGGATCCACTATGGACTGGACTCTCACACTATTATGTTAGATCCACTATGGACTGGACTCTCACTATTATGTTAGATCCACTATGGACCGGACTCTTACTATTATGTTGGATCCACTATGGACTGGACTCTCACTATTATGTTAGATCCACTATGGACCGGACTCTTACTATTATGTTGGATCCACTATGGACTGGACTCTCACTATTATGTTAGATCCACTATGGACCGGACTCTTACTATTATGTTGGATCCACTATGGACTGGACTCTCACACTATTATGTTAGATCCACTATGGACTGGACTCTTACTATTATGTTGGATCCACTATGGACTGGACTCTCACTATTATGTTAGATCCACTATGGACCGGACTCTTACTATTATGTTGGATCCACTATGGACTGGACTCTCACTATTATGTTAGATCCACTATGGACCGGACTCTTACTATTATGTTGGATCCACTATAGACTGGACTCTCACACTATTATGTTAGATCCACTATGGACTGGACTCTCACTATTATGTTAGATCCACTATGGACCGGACTCTTACTATTATGTTGGATCCACTATGGACTGGACTCTCACTATTATGTTAGATCCACTATGGACCGGACTCTTACTATTATGTTGGATCCACTATGGACTGGACTCTCACACTATTATGTTAGATCCACTATGGACTGGACTCTCACTATTATGTTAGATCCACTATGGACCGGACTCTTACTATTATGTTGGATCCACTATGGACTGGACTCTCACTATTATGTTAGATCCACTATGGACCGGACTCTTACTATTATGCTGGATCCACTATGGACTGGACTCTCACTATTATGTTAGATCCACTATGGACCGGACTCTTACTATTATGCTGGATCCACTATGGACTGTACTCTCACACTATTATGTTAGATCCACTATGGACTGGACTCTCACAATATTATGTCAGACCCACTCGACATCCATTGCATTCGGTCTCCCCTAGAGGGGGGGGGTTACCCACATATGCGGTCCTCTCCAAGGTTTCTCATAGTCATTCACATCGACGTCCCACTGGGGTGAGTTTTTCCTTGCCCTTATGTGGGCTCTGTACCGAGGATGTCGTTGTGGCTTGTGCAGCCCTTTGAGACACTTGTGATTTAGGGCTATATAAATAAACATTGATTGATTGATTGATGAATATAAACTTTCTCAAACTCAACTACAAAAAAACAAATCTCATAATTATTGTTCCAAAACACATCACTGATTCTGTTAAAGATTCAACACATCAATAACCAACACTGCTTCTCTAAGCGTTGGCTCCTTCACTTGTCCCTGATTAGCAATCACGGAACACCTGTCCCTGATTGACAATTAGGATGTTGTATGCCAATGTGCTTTGTGCCTTAATGCTGCACAGCTTTCCCTGTGCCCATTTTGCATTATTTGCACTATCTTGTTATTAAATACATTTTGCATGCACTTTGCCTGCCGTCTCTGCATCCTGGAGTCCCGGCCAACAAGGCTGTAACATCTGCTTCATCTTCATCCGATGCCATGGCGGACACACACACGTCCCACAATCCTTTTGTGAGCATGAGAACTGATTAATATGCTTTGTATAACTTAAGTACATCAAACGGTGAGCAAGCATACACCCCGGGTCCAAATGACGCTTTTAATAACCGGAAGAAATCCTTGATTTGGAATTGGCATGTTTCAGAAGTTTTCAGAATATTTATTATATTCTGGTTAATGCAGGAACATTATGAGCATGTAATTGTAGTGAATGGTACAGCATTTTTTTTTTGTAATAATAGCCTCTTGACCTCCTCCCATTCCCAGGTTTCTATAGCAGTCGGACTTGCAGGCTTTGCTTGCGTCATGCTGCTGGTTATCTTCCTCTTCAATAAGTATGGCCCAAATTCCAAGTTAGCCATCAAAGGTAGGTCTACACACACTACAATTTGAACTATGACTGAACCACATTTCTGACAGGGCTATAGCGCCACCCCTGGCTTTTTCTACATTTGTGTGATGTTTATTCATTTTTTGCACATCAAAGGTGATTCCACCTTTTGATGGAATCAGTAATTCTACTGTATAGCAGCCTCATTAGGAAATAGCACCTGACTAATAAATGGTGGCTCATTGGATATAATTGCTGGCTGATGTGTGCATGTACAGTACAGGCCAAAAGTTTGGACATACCTTCTCAATCTGTGCTTTTTCTTTATTTTCATGACTATTTACATTGTGGATTGTCACATCAAAACTATGAATGAACACATGTGGAGTTATCAGAGGTGGGACCAAGTCATTGTTTTGCAAGTCACAAGTAAGTCTCAAGTCTTTGCCCTCAAGTCCGAGTCAAGTCCCGAGTCAAGACAGGCAAGCCCCGAGTCAAGTCCAAAGTCAAGACTGGAAAGTCTCAAGTCAAGTCCTAAGTCCTGCATTTTGAGTTTCGAGTCCTTTCAAGTCCTTTTAACCACAGACTAATATATTAACACAGATTGTGTATGCTTTTCAAACGCTGTATTTATTTATTAAAACAAGTGCATTTTAAATTGCAGGAAAGAAAATTGTGCTGACATTGCACTTTATAATAGCACTATTAACCAGTCATTTTAAACATTAACTCATTCCTTTACAGAACAAACACATTGAAAAATAAAGTGCAAATGTACTTATTTGTACAAAAGTGTTAACATTGAAAAAACATGACATATACGTGAACATAACAAAAAAGTTGTACTTTTTATATGTCAGGGCCCTATGCTGCATTGCATTTGCAAAAGACCAAATTAGCCAAGAGTCTGTCAGTCATTTGTGCACGATGGGGGCGTAGTATGATGCCACCATGGCTGAAAACTCGCTCCACTGGAGCACTGGAGGCAGGCACTACCAAGACTCTCATGGCCACTCGGAACAGTGAAGGAACAGTGAAGGAAGAGTCTTCATGTTCAATGCCCAGAACAAAAGGGGGGGAGAGTTGTTTTGGGTTGGTGCACTACTTGTAAGTGTATCTTGTGTTTTTTATGTTGATTTAATTTAAAAAAAAAAAAAAAAAAAAAAAAAAAAAATTCTTGTGCGGCCCGATACCAATCGATCCACGGACCAGTACCGGGCCGTGGCCCGGTGGTTGGGGACCACTGAGGTAAACAACCAACAGTATGTCAGAAAGCTAGCTAAAACGGTACACATATTCATAATATAGTATACATTTTAACTGACCTTTATTTGACTATTTTTGTCTTTTTTTAGGTGGCTAAAATACGCGGTGCTGCTGACCGCCGTCTAACGTTACGTGTGATATATTGACTAACGTAACCCTGCTTTAAAAAAATCACTGAACAAAAAGTATGAATAAGGTAGTGAACTGCAACAGATTCCCGTGTTTGCAATAACGTTATAACGTTAGCAGTGAGTTTACAGCCTCACTGATTTAACTACACAGCAAATAAAAGTCACGTTACTTAGCCAATAAACGTTATCTTACATTCAAAACTTACCGTTCTTTGTGCAACTTCAAATGCCGGACGAAGTTGGAAGTTGTTGCCTCTCCATCAGTAATTTTCGAACCGCATGTGTTGCATACTGCAAACCGTTTTGTGTTGACCACCTCGTAATTTTTATACCCAAACGAAATTATTTTAGGCATCATTTTTTGTTCACTGGCGTGTGGTTTGGACATGTCTTCTTCGTTGGTTGTCCTGCAATTTGATTGGATGAATGCTGTGTGATGAAAACAAAGTAGATCTAATTTGATTGGCTGTTGTACTGAGACCACACCAGCTGACACACGCAACGCTGATAGACAAGTACACGATGAAAAATACGGAGCGCTCCCGAATAACTTTTTCATCTTTGGGTTTTGGGGAAAGTAGCAAGTCATGTCAAGTCATGTCAATTCAAAAGGCTCAAGTCCAAGTGAAGTCACAAGTCATTGATGTTAAAGTCTAAGTCGAGTTGCAAGTCTTTTTACATTTTGTCAAGTCGAGTCTAAAGTCATCAAATTCATGACTCGAGTCTGACTCGAGTCCAAGTCATGTGACTCGAGTCCACACCTCTGGGAGTTATGCACTTTACAAAAATGTGAAATAACTGAAAACATGTTTTCTATTCTAGTTTCTTCAAAATAGCCACCCTTTGCTCTGATAATTTTTTTCATACTCTCTTGGCATTCTCTCGATGAGCTTCAAGAGGTCGTCACCTGAAATGGTTTTCACTTCACAGGTGTACTTGAAGCTCATGGAGAGAATGCCAAGAGTGTGCAAAGCAGTAATCAGAGCTATTTTGAAGAAACTAGAATATAAAACATGTTTTCAGTTATTTCACCTTTTTTTGTTAAGTACATAACTCCACATGTGTTCATTCATAGTTTTGATGTGACAATCTACAATGTAAATAGTCATGAAAATAAAGAAAACGCATTGAATGAGGAGAAGGTGTGTCCAAACTTTTGGCCTGTACTGTATGTTATCTGCCATTATCTGTGTTGATGTTCACTTTCTGTGCACATACAATAGGACTTTGAGTTTGTTTCATTAGATGACAGAGTGATGATAAGATATTGTGTTTGTGATACTAACCTAAATAAAGAAAATGATTTAAACTCACCGTTCGTAAATGACGAGCACAAGTAAAGTTGAGCAAACCTTCTGATGAAGATGTGTTCAAGACAAGAACCTCAGATTGGTCAATACTTCCACATACCATCTTCAAATGCTTGTTCATCTCCTTTCTGAAAAGTATAGATCAATGAAAAGATTACTTTGACTGGAATCAAGTATTCGGGATTGAAAGCACAACATATGTTTTTTCAAGCTGATAGCGCTAACTTATTTATATGTATTGTTTTTTTAAATGTAAACTTAAGTGTAGTTTGTGCACACCTTGAGGTAAGAAAGACTCCAACAAAGGTGGATTTGACAAACTGTACCTGTAGATTTATCCAGACAAAATCAAATCAAATCAAATCAAATCAACTTTATTTATAGAGCACATTTAAAATTTACCACAGGGGTAGCCAAAGTGCTGTACAATGAGCAGGTTAAAAGATAAAACGAGTACCGAGCAAACACAACACAACACAAACAGAACACGATAAAAAATAAATAATTAAAATAGAATTAATAAAAACATAAAAACAGGATCACAGCAGGTGTATTATGGGGCGCCATTGCAGGATGGATATCACTCAGTGTTAAAAGCCATGGAATAAAAGTATGTTTTTAAGAGAGATTTAAAAACAGGAAGAGAGGAGGCTTGTCTAACACTCAGGGGTAGGCCGTTCCAGAGCTTGGGAGCAGCAACGGCGAAAGCTCTGTCACCTCTAAGCTTCAGCCTTGTGTCAGGGACCGTCAACAGCAGCTGATCGGCTGATCTTAAGGATCGGGTGGGGCAGTAAGGCTGAAGGAGGTCGGAGAGATAGGTTGGCGCGAGGTTGTTTAGACATTTAAAAACAAATAAAAGGAGTTTAAAATGTATTCGGTAACGCACAGGGAGCCAGTGAAGGGACGCTAAAATAGGGGTGATGTGCTCACGTCTGCGGGTCTGTGTTAGCAGACGAGCAGCAGAGTTCTGCACGAGCTGCAGGCGGGCGAGGGAGGCCTGGCTAATGCCAACATACAGGGCATTACAATAATCAAGACGAGTCGAGATAAAAGCGTGGATTAATTTCTCAAGATCATGTCTTGATAGAAGCGGTTTCACTTTCGCTATTTGGCGTAATTAATAAAAGCTTTTTTGAACGACGCTGCTGATTTGTTTTTCGAATTTAAAATCTGAGTCAAACTTTACCCCCAGGTTTGTGACAGAGTCGCTGAGATACGGGGTCAGAGTGCCGAGGTCAACGTTGGGGGAGGGAGAGCGACTTGGACCGAACAACATAACTTCTGTTTTATCTTCATTTAGGCTCAGGAAGTTAGCTGAAAGCCAGACTTTGATGTCGTGCAGGCAGTCAATAAGACGTTGAACCGTGTTATTTTGTGCCATGGGAAAATAAATCTGGCAATCATCGGCATAAAAATGAAATGCAATACTGTACTTCCTAAAAATAGAACCAAGGGGGAGAAGGTAAAGCGCAAATAAAATTGGGGCAAGGATTGAGCCCTGGGGGACCCCATGTGGTAAAGGAGCTGTGGACGACATAAAACTGTCTACTTTTACACAAAAACTCCTGTCGGTTAGGTCCGACCGGAACCAGTTGAGGGCGGCGCCCTTAATGCCCACACAGTTCTCAAGACGAGTGATTAAGGTGGCGTGGTCGACGGTGTGGAACGCAGCAGACAGATCTAAAAGCACCAGGACAACATATTTACCAGAATCAGTGGACAGGAGGATATCGTTAAAAACTTTTAGAAGCGCTGACTCTGTGCTGTGGAGGGCTTTAAAACCGGACTGGAACAGCTCAGTGATACCATTATCCTCTAAGAAGGGCAACAACTGACTGTAGACAACCTTCTCTAATATTTTGGAAATGTATGGAAGATTAGAGATAGGTCTGAAGTTAGAGAGGAGAGAGGGGTCGAGGCTGGGTTTTTTAAGCAGAGGTCGTACCACTGCATGTTTAAACTCTACTGGAACTATTCCAGAAGAGAGGCTACTATTGATAATGTTAAGGACACTTGATCCAATAGTAGCAAGTACCTCCTTAAACAGGTGAGGTGGGAGGGCATCTGCAGGAGAACCAGAGGGCTTCATATGACTAACTGTGTCACTTAAAAAAGAAAAGGACTCAAACTGATGGAAAACAGAAGAGAAATGCAGGGGAACAGAAGGGTCATATGAAGGCTGAGATAGACTGGCTCTAGTTGACACAATTTTGTCAGTGAAAAAATGGAGACAATTTTCACAGAATTCAAAAGAAGCATCAAAACCAGCAGATTTGGGAGCATCAATGACAGTGTTAATAGTCATCAAAAGCCAACGATGGCCGGTCGTCCATCATTTCAATGATAGCTTTTGATCATTTTAGCCCTCTCTGGTGGATTATTTGCACCTTTTAAACCACGCGGCCATAGCAAATGGCTTCTTTAGCAGCAGGCATATTGTAACAGTCGTAGCAACGCATTTCATGTGGTTGATGAGGTTTGATATGTTGAAGTGTAATGTTTTGCTCCTCCGAGCAGAATGTTTGCAGAAGATATCAAGGAAATAGCACACAGAATGTTTTCCTCTAAAACAGTGAAGAAGTCCCACACAATTAACATCACGTTTGTTTACAATGACAAAGTTTATGGCAAGTAAAAGGAGCTCTCCCCTGTAATGCACAGTATGGCTAATCTCATTGGACATTATTAGTTCTATATTTTTATTGGTTATCAGAGCTATTTTTTATTGTTGTGAATTTATCAATGTGATGTCATAATTTCTCATACCAACCTGGTAATCATTAATCTCATATTTGTCGTGCACTCCAATTAATTGTGAATGCATGCCTCACACTTTGTCTAGGTCCAGGTGAGGAAGACTCTAACAGCCCACTTCACCATGTCAATCATGGGATTATGAGCCCGTGTACACTGGATGGTGGACTTGATGCTTTGATGATTGGAATGAACAGGATTCCTATTATAGAGAATCCACAATACTTCAAACATGGACACAACTGCAGTAAACCCACCGCATGTGAGTAGAAACTAAATAAAAGCCCCTTTCTCACAGAAATGACTCAAAAGTAGCCCATATTAGACAAATCCCTAAGTCAGCATTCATTTATTTGTCCTATCAGACACTTGGCGAGCAGATGTCCTAAGAATAAACACACAGTAGAAAATAAAACACACACGTGTCAGAGTCTCTCACTTCATAGCCATTGGAATTATCTTTAGTTTAAGACTTCTGGTCATTTGAAAATTTCCTTGCAAATCTTACAGCAGTGATAAGCGCTTGTGCCTCACAGCGAGAAGGTTTGATTCCCAGGCTCTTAGTCTTTCTGTGTGGAGTTTGCATGTTCACCCCTTGCTTCAATCAATCAATCAATCAATCTTTATTTATATAGCCCTAAATCACAAGTGTCTCAAAGGGCTGCACAAGCCACAACGACATCCTCGGTACAAAGCCCACCTACGGGCAAGGAAAAACTCACCCCAGTGGGACGTCGATGTGAATGACTATGAGAAACCTTGGAGAGGACCGCATATGTGGGTAACCCCCCCCCCCTCTAGGGGAGACCGAAAGCAATGGATGTCGAGTGGGTCTGACATAATATTGTGAGAGTCCAGTCCATAGTGGATCCAACATAATAGTAAGAGTCCAGTCCATAGTGGGGCCAGCAGGACACCATCCCGAGCGGAGACGGGTCAGCAGCGTAGAGATGTTCCCAGCCGATGCACAGGCGAGCGGTCCACCCCGGGTCCCGACTCTGGACAGCTAGCACTTCATCCATGGCCACCGGACCTGTGCCCCCCCCCCCCCCCCCTCAAGGAAAAGGGGAGCAGAGGAGAAAAGAAAAGAAACGGCAGATCAACTGGTCTAACAGGGGGGCTATTTAAAGGCTAGAGTATACAAATGAGTTTTAAGATGGGACTTAAATGCTTCTACTGAGGTAGCATCTCTAATTGTTACCGGGAGGGCATTCCATAGTACTGGAGCCCGAATAGAAAACGCTCTATAGCCCGCAGACTTTTTTTGGGCTCTGGGAATCACTAATAAGCCGGAGTTCTTTGAACGCAGATTTCTTGCCGGGACATATGGTACAATGCAATCGACAAGATAGGACGGAGCTAGACCGTGTAGTATTTTATACGTAAGTAGTAAAACCTTAAAGTCACTTCTTAAGTGCACAGGAAGCCAGTGCAGGTGAGCCAGTATAGGCGTAATATGATCAAACTTTCTTGTTCTTGTCAAAAGTCTAGCAGCCGCATTTTGTACCAACTGTAATTTTTTAATGCTAGACATAGGGAGACCCGAAAATAATACGTTACAGTAGTCGAGACGAGACGTAACTTGCGTGGGTTCTCCCCGGCTTCCTCCCACCTCCTAAGACATGCATCTGTGGATCGGTTTATTTGGCAACACTAAATGAGCCCCAATGTGTGAATGTGAGTGTGAATGTTGTCTGGGTGTGTTGGCTCTGCAATGAGGTGGCACAGTGTACCTCGCCTTCCACTCAAGTGTAGCTGGGATAAGTTCCAGCCCCTCCGCTATCCAGACAAGGACAAGAGGTAGAAAATGGATGGATGGATGCAAAAGGTTGGCGTACAGGATTACAAAGTTGAAAGGGGTTCGGTGTTTGCCCATGTCTGCCTTAACCCCGGATTCTCACAGGACGCTTAACATCGCAGGACGTCGCCGACATCCGGAAAAGCCCACCGCCGTTCTGATGTGCACTGTTGCGGCACAGCTGTGTAGCAAAGTGGCAAAAATTCTTAGGCGATCTCGCAAATCTAGTCATGTGATAGAAGAGTTGTAGTAACTCGGTCCTGCCATTCGAGATACGTATCAGCTGCTGAACAGCAACACCCCAGAACATATCGAGCGTTGCCATCCAGAACAACAACTTTATTTTTCTATTTGTAGCAAGCAACGACAGACATCATCCCTGGCGAGCATTGTACACACACACTCATCTCATTCAACCACTCCCCTGCATCCCTGGCCTCCATACCAGCTGGTA
This sequence comes from Nerophis lumbriciformis, assembly GCF_033978685.3. Lineage (NCBI taxonomy): Eukaryota > Metazoa > Chordata > Actinopteri > Syngnathiformes > Syngnathidae > Nerophis > Nerophis lumbriciformis. The sequence goes on from NC_084557.2 coordinate 52,147,428, forward strand.
TTTGACATAGGCCCCCCAAATAGCTGTCCAGGATATGCCTGTAATATGATTCTTTGTCATCGGATTTGCGGCCTCATGTTTTGGACACTCTGGTGAAGAGAGGGGCGGAGCTTTCTACCGATCACCACCTGGTGGTGAGTTGGCTGCGATGGTGGGGCAGGATGCCGGACAGACCTGGCAGGCCCAAACGCATTGTGAGGGTCTGCTGGGAACGTCTGGCAGAGTCTCCTGTCAGAAAAAGTTTCAATTCCCACCTCCGGAAGAACTTTGAACATGTCACGAGGGAGGTGCTGGACATTTAGTCCGAGTGGACCATGTTCCGCATCTCTATTGTCGAGGCGGCTGATTGGAGCTGTGGCCGCAAGGTAGTTGGTGCCTGTCATGGCGGTAATCCTAGAACCTGTTGGTGGACACCGGCGGTGAGGGATGCGGTCAAGCTGAAGAAGGAGTCCTATCTGGTTCTTTTGGCTCATAGGACTCCTGAGGCAGCGGACAGGTATCGACAGGCCAAGCGGTGTGCGGCTTCAGCGGTCGCGGAGGCAAAAACTTGGACATGGGAGGAGTTCGGGGAAGCCATGGAAAACGACTTTCGGACGGCTTCGAAGCGATTCTGGACCACCATCCGCCGCCTCAGGAAGGGGAAGCAGTGCACTATCTACACCGTGTATGGTGAGGATGGTGTTCTGCTGACCTCGACTGCGGATGTTGTGGATCGGTGGAGGGAATACTTCGAAGACCTCCTCAATCCCACCAACACGTCTTCCTATGAGGAAGCAGTGCCTGGGAATCTGTGGTGGGCTCTCCTATTTATGGGGTTGAGGTTGCTGAGGTAGTTAAAAAGCTCCTCGCTGGCAAGGCCCCGGGAGTAGATGAGATCTGCCCGGAGTTCCTTAAGGCTCTGGATGCTGTAGGGCTGTCTTGGTTGACACCGGAGGGTTTGTTCTAACTATCGTGGGATCACACTCCTCAGCCTTCCCGGTAAGGTCTATTCAGGTGTACTGGAGAGGAGGCTACGCCGGATAGTCGGACCTCGGATTCAGGAGGAACAGTGTGGTTTTCGTCCTGGTCGTGGAACTGTGGACCAGCTCTATACTCTCGGCAGGATCCTTGAGGGTGCATGGGAGTTTGCCCAACCAGTCGACATGTGCTTTGTGGACTTGGAGAAGGCATTCGACCGTGTCCCTCGGGAAGTCCTGTGGGGAGTGCTCAGAGAGTATGGGGTATCGGACTGTCTGATTGTGGCGGTCCGCTCCCTGTACGACCAGTGTCAGAGCTTGGTCCGCATTGCCGGCAGTAAGTCGGACACGTTTCCAGTGAGGTTTGGACTCCGCCAAGGCTGCCCTTTGTCACCCATTCTGTTCATAACTTTTATGCACAGAATTTCTAGGCGCAGTCAAGGCGTTGAGGGGATCCGGTTTGGTGGCTGCAGGATTAGGTCTCTGCTTTTTGCAGATGATGTGGTCCTGATGGCTTCATCTGGCCAGGATCTTCAGCTCTCACTGGATAGGTTCGCAGCTGAGTGTGAAGCGACTGGGATGAGAATCAGCACCTCCAAGTCCGAGCCCATGGTTCTCGCCCGGAAGGCAAAGCTCTCAATTTACCGGTCGATCTACGTTCCCATCCTCACCTATGGTCATGAGCTTTGGGTTATGACTGAAAGGACAAGATCATGGGTACAAGCGGCCGAAATACGTTTCCTCCGCCGGGTGGCGGAGCTCTCCCTTAGAGATAGGGTGAGAAGCTCTGCCATCCGGGGGGAGCTCGCTGCTCTTCCACATTTAGAGGAGCCAGATAAGGTGGTTCGGGATGCCACCCGAACGCCTCCTTAGGGAGGTGTTTAGGGCACGTCCGACCGGTAGGAGGCCACGGGGAAGACCCAGGGCACGTTGGGAAGACTATGTCTCCCGGCTGGCCTGGGAATGCCTCGGGATTCCCCGGGAAGAGCTGGACGAAGTGGCTGGGGCGAGGGTAGTCTGTACTTCCCTGCTTGGGCTGCTGCCCCTGCGACCCGACCTCGGATAAGTGGAAGAAGATGGATGGATGGATAGATGATTCTTTGATTTTGGGCCTTCTAATATCAGCACGTCCTCATCCATTTGTGTGAACGAGGTGATGTTAGATCTGAAAACCTTTGACATGTTGACTTCAGCTCTGTCCTTGCCCATTAAAACATTTCAAAGTGTAAAATGCGATCCGTCTTGAACACAAAGTAAAATGAATGATTTATGTTGTGTTTATGCATGACGTCTTGTCCCACACAAGCAGATTTGATCTAAATTAATCCGTCGTGCCGGGCAACAGCATAAATATAAACTCTGTGTATATTTCTGTAGAGTTTAAGCATACAGTGGAAATCCGGGGTTAAGACCTTTACCCCATAACCTTAACCCTATCAATAGTAGATATTTTCTCTCTCTCTCTCTTTCAGTTGTTCACCATATAAAACGGAGGGACATTATTTTACAGAGGGAGCTTGGAGAAGGAGCATTTGGCAAAGTCTTCCTTGCTGAATGTTACAATCTGAGCCCCACTAAGGACAAAATGCTTGTGGCTGTAAAGGTAAGAATATGTGTGTGTGCTACAAAAATACAAATGGAAGGTCTCCCAAATAAATCTTTTGTTTGTTTAGCTCTAGGGTCTGCAACCCGCGGCTCTGGAGCGTTGCAGACCCTTGATTAGATACTTAGTTTCCTAACAATATGTTTAACAGGGTGTCCCTAAATAAAAATAAATATATATATATATGTAGTATATGCAGTGCATATATTATGTAATTTTGAAAACAAGATGAACATTTAAAACGTTTAATAGAACATATAATACTGTACTCTGCCTCCAAACATATTGAGCTCCAATCCGCGCTCGTGTGACCTCATCACATTCTCCCAAACCTTGTCTGGGTCATGATTGGCCAACTTCAGAGCATGTGCATGTGTCTTCTTGAGCAGTTGGACCTTGCAGGCACTGCAGGATCTTAGTCCATGACAGCAAAGTGTGTTACTGACTCCCTTCTATTTCTGGGCTGGTCCCTCACCTTTCTCAAAGGCATCCTTACCTGAGCAGGTGAACTCTAGCATGGAACACCAGATGGATTGATACAGTACATAGTCTTCTGTATACATTTTTGTTATCTGTGTTTCTCCTCCTGTAGTTATTGTTATAAATTGGTAGCTGATAGGAATCTGTACCAAATTCAGCACTTTTGTAGGAAGCAACAACGCTAGCATGTCCGATAGAACGACTTCACTTGCAGTTGCCCTTTGCTAATTTTCAATGGATGTGCTATATACATGCTATTGATTAGCATTGGCGAGTTCAACTCATCCAAGTTTGGTGATGACAAATACTACTAAGATGCAGGTTACAGCTGGTGTGAAAGAGGCAGGCTTCCAAATAACAGCATTATATGATAGCGGTGTTAACGCTGTTACTTTTACTAGTAACAAGTAATCAAACTACTTGTACCGTATTTTCCGCACTATAAGGCGCACCGGATTATTAGCCGCACCTTCAATGAATTACATATTTCATAACTTTGTCCACCAATAAGCCGCCCCGGACTATAAGCCGCGCCTACGCTGCGCTAAAGGGAATGTCAAAAAAACAGTCAGATAGGTCAGTCAAACTTTAATAATATATTAAAAACCAGCGTTCTAACAACTCTGTTCACTCCCAAAATGTACGCAAATGTGCAATCACAAACATAGTAAAATTCAAAATAGTGCAGAGCAATAGCAACATAATGTTGCTCGAACGTTAATGTCACAACACACAAAATAAACATAGCGCTCACTTTCTGAAGTTATTCTTCATTCGTAAATCCTTCGTCTTCGGTGTCCGAAGTGAAAAGTTGGGCAAATTTACGATCCACTGGCAGATGTTGGCGTCGTCTGGCGCTGCCTCCTCGTCTTAGTGAAGGTGTGTTCGCCTTCTGTCATCCATTGTTCCCACGCAGTTAGCAGTCTAGCTTCGAATGCCCTGTTGACACCAATATCTAGCGGCTGGAGGTCTTTTGTCAATCCACCCGGAATGACGGCGAGTATTGAATTAAGCGCGTAAGCGTGTCTCTCAATGTGCTGTTATGAGCTAGCAAATATAACAACTACACTACCCAGCATGCAACGATAGTTACGAGCATGCGCGGTAGCCCTGAGAAGCGTTGTATGCTGGCAGAATGTGGTTATGAGCACGCTGTGAGTAAACGTTGAGAACTCAGTTAACACGCCTCGTCTGCATTATTTATAATTAGACAGACAACACACTTAATAGGAGCCATTTTGGGGTCTTTACATAAACACACAAATGGAAATGAAACGTCACATATCCCAGCATGCACCGCGCGCTTCTTCTACGGGGAAAAAAGATGGCGGCTGTTTACCGTAGTTGCGAGACCTAAACTTTATGAAAATGAATCTTAATATTTATCCATATATAAAGCGCACCGGGTTATAAGGCGCACTGTCAGCTTTTGAGAAAGTTTGTGGTTTTTAGGTGCGCCTTATAGTGCGGAAAATACGGTATGTCCATTATAACGCCGTTAGCGAGATGTTTAATATACGCTACTTTAATGTTGATGTTGTATGTCAACAAGCGTCAGAAGTTCAATGCATGAAATATATTTTTACTAATGAAAGTAACAACTAGCAGCAAACTAAAATGAAGTTGATGTCGAATGGAAAGAGGCAACCTTCCCGGTAAGGTCTATTCAGGTGTACTGGAGAGGAGGCCACGCCGGATAGTCGAACCTCGGATTCAGGAGGAACAGTGTGGTTTTCGTCCTGGTCGTGGAACTGTGGACCAGCTCTATACTCTCGGCAGGGTCCTTGAGGGTGCATGGGAGTTTGCCCAACCAGTCGACATGTGCTTTGTGGACTTGGAGAAGGCATTGGACCGTGTACCCCGGGAAGTCCTGTGGGGAGTGCTCAGAGAGTATGGGGTAACGGACTGTCTTATTGTGGCAGTTCGCTCCCTGTATGATCAGTGTCAGAGCTTGGTCCGCATTGCCGGCAGTAAGTCGGACACGTTTCCAGTGAGGGTTGGACTCCGCCAAGGCTGCCCTTTGTCACCGATTCTGTTCATAACCTTTATGGACAGAATTTCTAGGCGCAGTCAGGGCGTTGAGGGGATCTGGTTTGGTGGCTGCAGGATTAGGTCACTGCTATTTGCAGATGATGTGGTCCTGATGGCTTCCTCCGGCCAAGATCTTCAGCTCTCGCTGGATCGGTTCGCAGCCGAGTGTGAAGCGACTGGGATGGGAATCAGCACCTCCAAGTCCGAGTCCATGGGTCTCTCCCGGAAAAGGGTGGAGTGCCATCTCCGGGTTGGGGAGGAGATCTTGCCCCAAGTGGAGGAGTTCAAGTGCCTCAGAGTCTTGTTCACAAGTGGGGGAAGAGTGGATCGTGAGATCGACAGGCGGATCGGTGCGGCGTCTTCAGTAATGCGGACGCTGTATCGATCCGTTGTGGTGAAGAAGGAGCTGAGCCGGAAGGCAAAGCTCTCGATTTACCGGTCGATCTACGTTCCCATCCTCACCTATGGTCATGAGCTTTGGGTCATGACCGAAAGGACAAGATCACGGGTACAAGCGGCCGAAATGAGTTTCCTCCGCCGGGTGGCGGGGCTCTCCCTTAGAGATAGGGTGAGAAGCTCTGTCATTCGGGGGGAGCTCAAAGTAAAGCCGCTGCTCCTCCACATCGAGAGGAGCCAGATGAGGTGGTTCGGGCATCTGGTCAAGATGCCACCCGAACGCCTCCCTAGGAAGGTGTTTCGGGCACGTCCGACCGGTAGGAGGCCACGGGGAAGACCCAGGACACGCTGGGAAGACTATCTCTCTCGGCTGGCCTGGGAACGCCTCGGGATCCCCCGGGAGGAGCTGGACGAAGTGGCTGGGGAGAGGGAAGTCTGGGCTTCCCTGCTTAGGCTGCTGCCCCCGCGACCCGACCTCGGATAAGCGGAAGAAGATGGATGGATGGATGGATGGAACATCACACAGCAAACAACAACACATACTACTTTGAGGGAATAATTAGCAACAAATCAATGACTGAAGTGACAAACTTGCAATCGTACAACACTGACAAGGACACTACAGTCATCAAAGCACATTCAATCTCTTTATTGACTAGCGCTAACAATCCAGTGAAAAAGTTCAAGGTGGCTGCCTTCACTGCTGGCAAACTGCCGCTGCTAAGCTAAATTGCTGAAATTTAGCTTTGCTAAATTGCGCTCTCACTGATGTCACACGTGTATTGGCAACAGACACCACCTTTTAAAGGCACACGCACACACACACACACACTTTGCTCTCATGAAACAAGATATTTGACAGGTTTTTTTTAATTAACGCATTATTACTTTCCTGAGTAATTAATTACATTTATTAAATCATATTTCTGTTAATAAATATTACTTTTTTGGTAAAGTAACGAGTAACTGTAATTAATTACACTGTAGATTAGACAGTTGTCATGCGCTTTGGGGCGTCACTGAGAAACAAATTGTGTTGATGAAAATGACGCTGATTGGTGAAAATATGAAGTTTTCAGGGTACGAAGTTGCAAGGCCATGCATGAGTTGCAGGGATTGGTTCAACATTTTATGAAATGGCACAATTTTGACATTGCAAAATCCTTGCGGGACATTCTTCCACTCCAAGAATGTTTGAAATAAAGCATTTCAATGGTCCGTGGTTGATATTTGGTCAGTGTGTAGTGTTGGTTGGCCAACTTCAGCATATGCAAGTGGAATGAAGCGAACGCATACACGCAATACGACTGTTGTGTCAATATCAGCCTTTTGTCATTTATTGTCTTCTTTGTTCCTCTCCAGACTCTGAAAGATTCCATGCTATCAGCCAGGCAAGACTTCCAACGGGAAGCTGAACTGCTGACCAATCTCCAACATGAACATATCGTCAAGTTTTATGGAGTATGCGCTGAAGGAGATCCACTCATCATGGTCTTCGAGTATATGAAACATGGGGATCTGAATAAATTTCTCAGGTGAGTTTAAAAACAAAAGTAGAGATACATTGGTAGATGTTGTACTGAAGCATCAGTGACTTCCAGACATACAGGTAAAAGCCAGTAAATTAGAATATTTTGAAAAACTTGATTTATTTCAGTAATTGCATTCAAAAGGTGTAACTTGTACATTATATTTATTCATTGCACACAGACTGATGCATTCAAATGTTTATTTCATTTAATTTTGATGATTTGAAGTGGCAACAAATGAAAATCCAAAATTCCGTGTGTCACCAAATTAGAATATTACTTAAGGCTAATACAAAAAAGGGATTTTTAGAAATGTTGGCCAACTGAAAAGTATGAAAATGAAAAATATGAGCATGTACAATACTCAATACTTGGTTGGAGCTCCTTTTGCCTCAATTACTGCGTTAATGCGGCGTGGCATAGAGTCGATGAGTTTCTGGCACTGCTCAGGTGTTATGAGAGCCCAGGTTGCTCTGATAGTGGCCTTCAACTCTTCTGCGTTTTTGGGTCTGGCATTCTGCATCTTCCTTTTCACAATACCCCACAGATTTTCTATGGGGCTAAGGTCAGGGGAGTTGGCGGGCCAATTTAGAACAGAAATACCATGGTCCGTAAACCAGGCACGGGTAGATTTTGCGCTGTGTGCAGGCGCCAAGTCCTGTTGGAACTTGAAATCTCCATCTCCATAGAGCAGGTCAGCAGCAGGAAGCATGAAGTGCTCTAAAACTTGCTGGTAGACGGCTGCGTTGACCCTGGATCTCAGGAAACAGAGTGGACCGACACCAGCAGATGACATGGCACCCCAAACCATCACTGATGGTGGAAACTTTACACTAGACTTCAGGCAACGTGGATCCTGTGCCTCTCCTGTCTTCCTCCAGACTCTGGGACCTCGATTTCCAAAGGAAATGCAACATTTGCATGGTTGGGTGATGGTTTGGGGTGCCATGTCATCTGCGGGTGTCGGTCCACTCTGTTTCCTGAGATCCAGGGTCAACGCAGCCGTCTACCAGCAAGTTTTAGAGCACTTCATGCTTCCTGCTGCTGACCTGCTCTATGGAGATGGAGATTTCAAGTTCCAACAGGACTTGGCGCCTGCACACAGCGCAAAATCTACCCGTGCCTGGTTTACGGACCATGGTATTTCTGTTCTAAATTGGCCCGCCAACTCCCCTGACCTTAGCCCCATAGAAAATCTGTGGGGTATTGTGAAAAGGAAGATGCAGAATGCCAGACCCAAAAACGCAGAAGAGTTGAAGGCCACTATCAGAGCAACCTGGGCTCTCATAACACCTGAGCAGTGCCAGAAACTCATCGACTCCATGCCACGCCGCATTAACGCAGTAATTGAGGCAAAAGGAGCTCCAACCAAGTATTGAGTATTGTACATGCTCATATTTTTCATTTTCATACTTTTCAGTTGGCCAACATTTCTAAAAATCCCTTTTTTGTATTAGCCTTAAGTAATATTCTAATTTTGTGACACACGGAATTTGGGATTTTCATTTGTTGCCACTTCAAATCATCAAAATTAAATGAAATAAACATTTGAATGCATCAGTCTGTGTGCAATGAATAAATATAATGTACAAGTTACACCTTTTGAATGCAATTACTGAAATAAATCAAGTTTTTCAAAATATTCTAATTTACTGGCTTTTACCTGTAAATCATTTCAAGTGAAATATTCTATTCCTGAGAAATATGCAGAAAAATCGGCTTCTTCCTGTAAAGCAGTCTGTTGCACGTAGACGCTAGTTTCAAGGTCAGTCTCTCTCTTCAATGACATTGTTTGCTCGTGATGAAAGATGCTAACAAGGTCAATATTTGTGGAGATTTGCAGTAGCTCAATGAAGTGTAGTCATATCATGCACTCCAAAGACTTTTTGTGACCTGCTGGGGAAATGAAAAGACAAAAAAAGAGAGCAAAAAGGCATAATGTAAAGAGATAAAGCTCAATTGTTGACACTGATAATTAGGGATGGGTAAAATAATTGATTTAATCGATTATGAATCGATTTCTTTTAAATTTTGCAATATCATTTCACAAGGCATAATATTGCAATTTGTAATAATTGAATAACAATGAATGTTCTCATTCATCAGGTCATGACAATCATGGGTTCTTTAACTTGAACTTTATTCTCAGGGCATTCAATCGATCGCAAAATGAACTGTTCTGTTTGTCTTACAAGGCTATTATCCTCTCATCAAGTAGGCTTCATCAGTTAATGCTCATTGACTTAGGTTGGTCAGGTCTGGTCTAGATGCTGGTGCTGGGTGTTGTTGAAAAATGGCTTTCGCTTTGCATAGTGGAGTTTTAACTTGAACTTACAGATGTAGCGATGAACTGTAGTTACTGACAGTGGTTTTCTGAAGTGTTCCTGAGCCTATGTGGTGATATCCTTTACACACTGATGTCGCTTTTTGATGCAGTACCGCCTGAGGGATCAAAGGTCCCGGGCATTCAATGTTGGTTTTGGGTCTTGATGCTTACGTGCAGTGATTTCTCCAGCTTTTCATGATATTACGGACCGTAGATTGTAAAATCCCTAAATTCCTTGCAATAGCTGCTTGAGAAATGTTGTTCTTAAACAATTTGCTCAGGCATTTGTTGACAAAGTGGTGACCCTCGCCCCGTCCTTGTTTGTGAATGACTGAGCATTTCATGGAAGCTGCTTTTATACCCAATCATGGCACCCACCTGTTCCCAATTAGCCTGTTCACCTGTGGGATGTTCCAAATAAGTCTTTGATGAGCATTCCTCAACTTTCTCAGTCTTTTTTTGCCACTTGTGCCAGCTTTTTTGAAACATGCTGCTGGCATCAGATTCCAAATGAGCTAATATTTGCAAAAAATAACAAAGTTTACCAGTTTGAACGTTAAATATCTTGTCTTTGCAGTCTATTCAATTGAATATAGGTTGAAAAGGATTTGCAAATCATTGTATTCTGAGTTCAATCCCGGGCTCGGGATCTTTCTGTGTGGAGTTTGCATGTTCTCCCCGTGACTGCGTGGGTTCCCTCCGGGTACTCCGGCTTCCTCCCACCTCCAAAGACATGCACCTGGGGATAGGCCCCTCCCACCTCCAAAGCAACACTAAATGGTCCCTAGTGTGTGAATGTTGACTGTCTATCTGTGTTGGCCCTGTGATGAGGTGGCCACTTGTCCAGGGTGTACCCCGCCTCCCGCCCGATTGTAGCTGAGATAGGCTCCAGCTACCCCGAAGGGAATAAGCGGTAGAAAATGGATGGATGGACAACTTGCCAACTTCACTGGTTTTGGGTTTTGTACAATTTTACTTTAACAGATTGAAGACACTTTCAATATTTACACGTAGGTGTAGATGGGATTGAATCAAATTGTGATTATCGAATTAGAAGGTTATGAATCAAAATTTAATTGATTTTGAAATAATGGCTATAATGCCCAGCCCTTCTAATAACTATCCATCCATCCATTTCCTACCGCTTGTCCCTTTTGGGGTTGCGGGCGGTGCTGTAGGCTATCTTATCATTTAATCTAATCATTTAATCATTTCCAAATGAACTCCAATTGTCCTTAGAGCCCATGGGCCAGATGCCATGATCCTGGTGGAAGGACAGCCCCTGCAGACTAATGGGGAGTTGGGTCTGTCCCAGAAGCTTCACATCGCCAGTCAAATCGCAGCAGGAATTATCTACCTTGCATCGCAACACTTTGTGCATCGAGATTTGGCTACAAGAAACTGTCTGGTGGGGAATGGCCTACAGGTGAAAATAGGAGACTTTGGCATGTCAAGAGACATTTACAGCACAGATTATTACAGGGTAAGTTCATACATTTATTGTCAAATGAATCCCATGTGAAATATTTGTTTTGTACATGAGATTGAATTCAAATCAGAGTGTAGTCTGCATTTTGCATGCTAGACTTTTGATCTCATGTTATTCCATCCATCCATCCATCTTCTTCCGCTTATCCGAGGTCGGGTCGCGGGGGCAGCAGCCTAAGCAGGGAAGCCCAGACTTCCCTCTCCCCAGCCACTTCGTCCAGCTCTTCCTGTGGCGTTCCCAGGCCAGCCGGGAGACATAGTCTTCCCAACGTGTCCTGGGTCTTCCCCGCGGCCTCCTACCGGTCGGACGTGCCCTAAACACCTCCCTAGGGAGGCGTTCGGGTGGCATCCTGACCAGATGCCCGAACCACCTCATCTGGCTCCTCTCCATGTGGAGGAGCAGCGGCTTTACTTTGAGCTCCCCCCGGATGACAGAGCTTCTCACCCTATCTCTAAGGGAGAGCCCCGACACCCGGCGGAGGAAACTCATTTCGGCCGCTTGTACCCGTGATCTTGTCCTTTCGGTCATGACCCAAAGCTCATGACCATAGGTGAGGATGGGAACGTATATCGACCGGTAAATTGAGAGCTTTGCCTTCCGGCTCAGCTCCTTCTTCACCACAACGGATCGATACAGCGTCCGCATTACTGAAGACGCCGCACCGATCCGCCTGTCGATCTCACGATCCACTCTTCCCTCACTCGTGAACAAGACTCCGAGGTACTTGAACTCCTCCACTTGGGGCAAGATCTCCTCCCCAACCCGGAGATGGCACTCCACCCTTTTCCGGGCGAGAACCATGGACTCGGACTTGGAGGTGCTGATTCTCGTCCAAGTCGCTTCACACTCGGCTGCGAACCGATCCAGTGAGAGCTGAAGATCCTGGCCAGATGAAGCCATCAGGACCACATCATCTGCAAAAAGCAGAGACCTAATCCTGCAGCCACCAAACCAGATCCCCTCAACGCCTTGACTGCGCCTAGAATTTCTGTCCATAAAAGTTATGAACAGAATGGGTGACAAAGGGCAGCCTTGGCGGAGTCCAACCCTCACTGGAAACGTGTCCGACTTACTGCCGGCAATGCGGACCAAGCTCTGGCACTGAGCATACAGGGAGCGGACCGCCACAATCAGACAGTCCAATACCCCATACTCTCCGAGCACTCCCCACAGGATTTCCCGAGGGACACGGTCGAATGCCTTCTCCAAGTCCACAAAACACATGTAGACTGGTTGGGCAAACTCCCATGCACCCTCAAGGACCCTGCCGAGAGTATAGAGCTGGTCCACAGTTCCACGACCAGGACGAAAACCACACTGTTCCTCCTGAATCCGAGGTTCGACTATCCGGCGTAGCCTCCTCTCCAGTACACCTGAATAGACCTTACCGGGAAGGCTGAGGAGTGTGATCCCACGATAGTTAGAACACACCCTCCGGTTCCCCTTTTTAAAGAGAGGAACCACCACCCCGGTCTGCCAATCCAGAGGTACCGCCCCCGATGTCCACGCAACATCGGGGGCGAAATAGGAGACTTTGGCATGTCAAGAGACATTTACAGCACAGATTATTACAGGGTAAGTTCATACATTTATTGTCAAATGAATCCCATGTGAAATATTTGTTTTGTACATGAGATTGAATTCAAATCAGAGTGTAGTCTGCATTTTGCATGCTAGACTTTTGATCTCATGTTATTGTGAAATGGAATAAAGGAGAAGTAAGATGGGGATAGAATTTCATATGAAGGTTCCCGATTGACATGTTACATGTTACGCCTCTTCTCCCATGGATGGATGGCGGGGCCCTACGGACAGCGTGTGATCCTACTCAAGTTGAAAAGCCGTGTTAGAGGCTTGCTAGAAACCCACATGCGTCCCTCGCTTATCATGCCTAATTGGGACTGGACATGACAGCAATAAACACATTTCTACAAAGTAGGGACATTATTAATAAATACAATATTTCATAGTTGAAACATTAAAAAACTGTTCCTCTAAATACTTTTTTTTGTTGACTTCATTAGAGCCCTCTAAACGCCAATATAGTCACCTTTATACTCATTTCACCAAGTATAGTAGCCTTACATCTCTATTTGCTTTAAATGTTCTCTTCTTATTTTCTCCTTGTTTGCTATGACCCTAACAGAATAAGCGCTTTGAATAAAAAGTAATGACAATTGACATAGTTTTACCAATGCATTATTGTGTGTCAGGCAGTGTCAGAGGCATTTCAAGTATTATGTACAGTAACAGAAGAGACAGCTGCTCCATCTATTCCGCTGTCTTTGGGTCACAGCGGCAGCCTTAACTTTCTACTTTCCAGCTCTTTCTTTTAGTTCCAGTGGGGGAACACTGAGGCGTTCCCTTGCCCTCTTCAGTATGTCCTACTGTAGGTGTCTTCTTCCGGTTGGGCATGCCTGGAACAATTCACTAGGTAGAGCATTCTGGATGCCCGAGCCACCTCCCCTGACTCCAGTCCAAAATGACACAATATTTTACTGCATATGTCAGCAGCACACTACTAAAATATATATATATACAGGTAAAAGCCAGTAAATTAGAATATTTTGAAAAACTTGATTTATTTCAGTAACTGCATTCAAAAGGTGTAACTTGTACATTATATTTATTCATTGCACACAGACTGATGCATTCAAATGTTTATTTCATTAAATTTTGATGATTTGAAGTGGCAACAAATGAAAATCCAAAATTCCGTGTGTCACAAAATTAGAATATTACTTAAGGCTAATACAAAAAAGGGATTTTTAGAAATGTTGGCCAACTGAAAAGTATGAAAATGAAAAATATGAGCATGTACAATACTCAATACTTGGTTGGAGCTCCTTTTGCCTCAATTACTGCGTTAATGCGGCGTGGCATGGAGTCGATGAGTTTCTGGCACTGCTCAGGTGTTATGAGAGCCCAGGTTGCTCTGATAGTGGCCTTCAACTCTTCTGCGTTTTTGGGTCTGGCATTCTGCATCTTCCTTTTCACAATACCCCACAGATTTTCTATGGGGCTAAGGTCAGGGGAGTTGGCGGGCCAATTTAGAACAGAAATACCATGGTCCGTAAACCAGGCACGGGTAGATTTTGCGCTGTGTGTAGGCGCCAAGTCCTGTTGGAACTTGAAATCTCCATCTCCATAGAGCGGGTCAGCAGCAGGAAGCATGAAGTGCTCTAAAACTTGCTGGTAGACGGCTGCGTTGACCCTGGATCTCAGGAAACAGAGTGGACCGACACCAGCAGATGACATGGCACCCCAAACCATCACTGATGGTGGAAACTTTACACTAGACTTCAGGCGACGTGGATCCTGTGCCTTTCCTGTCTTCCTCCAGACTCTGGGACCTCGATTTCCAAAGGAAATGCAAAATTTGCATGGTTGGGTGATGGTTTGGGGTGCCATGTCATCTGCTGGTGTCGGTCCACTCTGTTTCCTGAGATCCAGGGTCAACGCAGCCGTCTACCAGCAAGTTTTAGAGCACTTCATGCTTCCTGCTGCTGACCTGCTCTATGGAGATGGAGATTTCAAGTTCCAACAGGACTTGGCGCCTGCACACAGCGCAGAATCTACCCGTGCCTGGTTTACGGACCATGGTATTTCTGTTCTAAATTGGCCCGCCAACTCCCCTGACCTTAGCCCCATAGAAAATCTGTGGGGTATTGTGAAAAGGAAGATGCAGAATGCCAGACCCAAAAACGCAGAAGAGTTGAAGGCCACTATCAGGGCAACCTGGGCTCTCATAACACCTGAGCAGTGCCAGAAACTCATCGACTCCATGCCACGCCGCATTAACGCAGTAATTGAGGCAAAAGGAGTTCCAACTAAGTATTGAGTATTGTACATGCTCATATTTTTCATTTTCATACTTTTCAGTTGGCCAACATTTCTAAAAATCCCCTTTTTGTATTAGCCTTAAGTAATATTCTAATTTTGTGACACACGGAATTTTGGATTTTCATTTGTTGCCACTTCAAATCATCAAAATTAAATGAAATAAGCATTTGAATGCATCAGTCTGTGTGCAATGAATAAATATAATGTACAAGTTACACCTTTTGAATGCAATTACTGAAATAAATCAAGTTTTTCAAAATATTCTAATTTACTGGCTTTTACCTGTATACATGGAATGATGAAACAAGGTAGCAAGCACAACAACAAAAAACAAAAACAAAAAAAACTAACAAAAAAATAAATAAAAAACCACGCTATATGATTAACACAAGATAATAGTACTAAAGCAAGCATACATACATTCATTCAACCATGCAAAACCCAACAGTAGTCTACCCCACATGAGGCATTAAATATAGGTGGTTAATAGATAAGTTTTCAGTTTATTTTTGAAGTTGGAGAATGGATACAGCATCTTGAGGCTCTCATTAAGCCGGTTCCAAATCTTTGGTCCCCTGCATACAACACTTGGAGCGGTACAATCCAGTAAACAATGTTTCCCTGATATCAAATCTAAGTTAGGAGTGTTGTGGGCATGCTGGGGATGGTAGATAGGAACCAAGCTACAGAGCCTTAAATTCAGCCTGTAAATGACTTGATAGGTTAAACAAGCATTTTGATAAATATTGAACTCTGTCAGTCTTAAGAGATGATAATTATGGAATAGATGTGGAGTGGGGGCATTAAACTTGGACCATGACAGGGCCCGTATCATTTTCTTTTGCATGGATTCTAATTTGTGGAGGTAGGTAGGGAAGGTGTTACACCAGATGACATTACAGTAGTTTAGATGTGCTTCAAAGAGAGTTTTATATAGTGTGAGTAGAGCATAAAGAGGAAGATAATGACAAAGGTGAAAGAACAGGCCAACATATTTGGATCATTTGTTTAACAGATGGCTAATGTGACATTTGAAATTGAGGTATTCGTCTCACGGCGATTGAAGATAAAAATTTGCTCCAATGATGTCGTCTCACGGCGATTGAAGATAGAATTTGCTTTAATGATGTCGTCTCACGGCGATTGAAGGTGAAATTGTCTTGTCTCACTGGAGAATGACTTGCCGTGGCTTTGGATCTGAGATTTCCACGAGGTCCCCCTTTCTTTGTGCAGATCTGCGAGGTGTTTTCAAGCTTGTGGCTCAGCAGTAACGGGACACCATCACACATTTCTCCAAGCTACGGAACAAGCCGAAGGTCAAAAACGTTACTCGCTCTTAATAAAAAATATTGCAGTTAAAAGAACATATCAATCAATCAATCAATCAATGTTTATTTATATAGCCCTAAATCACAAGTGTCTCAAAGGGCTGCACAAGCCACAACGACATCCTCGGTATAGCCCACATAAGGGCAAGGAAAAACTCACCCCAGTGGGACGTCGATGTGAATGACTATGAGAAACCTTGGAGAGGACCGCATATGTGGGTAACCCCCCCCCTCTAGGGAGACCGAATGCAATGGATGTCGAGTGGGTCTAACATAATATTGTGAGAGTCCAGTCCATAGTGGATCCAGCATAACAGTAAGAGTCCAGTCCACAGTGGGGTCAGCAGGAAACCATCCCGAGCGGAGACGGGTCAGCAGCGCAGAGATGTTCCCAACCGATATACAGGCGAGCGGTCCACCCCGGGTCCCGACCCCGGACAGCCAGCACCCCATCCATGGCCACCGGATCTGTGTGTCTCCCCTTCCACAAGGGATAGGGGGGAGCAGAGGAGAAAAGAAAAGAAACGGCAGATCAACTGGTCTAAAAAAGGGGGGCTATTCAAAGGCTAGAGTATACAAATGAGTTTTGAGATGGGACTTAAATGTTTCTACTGAGGTAGCATCTCTAACTGTTACCGGGAGGGCATTCCATAGTACTGGAGCCCCAATAGAAAACGCTCTACAGCCCGCAGACTTTTTTTGGGCTCTGGGAATCACTAATAAGCCGGAGTTCTTTGAACGCAGATTTCTTGCCGGGACATATGGTACAATACAATCGGCAAGATAGGCTGGAGCTAGACCGTGTAGTATTTTATACGTAAGTAGTAAAACCTTAAAGTCGCATCTTAAGTGCACAGGAAGCCAGTGCAGGTGAGCCAGTATAGGCGTAATATGATCAAACTTTCTTGTTCTTGTCAAAAGTCTAGCAGCCGCATTTTGTACCAACTGTAATCTTTTAATGCTAGACATAGGGAGACCCGAAAATAATACGTTACAGTAATCGAGACGAGACGTAACGAACGCATGAATAATGATCTCAGCGTCGCTAGTGGACAAAATGGAACGAATTTTAGCGATATTACGGAGATGAAAGAAGGCCGTTTTAGTAACACTCTTAATGTGTGACTCAAAGGAGAGAGTTGGGTGGAAGATAATACCCAGATTCTTTACTGAGTCGCTTTGTGTAATTGTTTGGTTGTCAAATGTTAAGGTGGTATTATCAAATAAATGTCGGTGTTTAGCAGGACCGATAATCAGCATTTCCGTTTTCTTAGTGTTGAGTTGCAAGAAGTTAGCGGACATCCATTGTTTAATTTCATTAAGACACGCCTCCAGCTGACTACAATCCGGCGTGTTGGTCAGCTTTAGGGGCATGTAGAGTTGGGTGTCATCAGCATAGCAATGAAAGCTAACACCGTATTTGCGTATGATGTCGCCTAGCGGCAGCATGTAAATACTAAAGAGTGCAGGGCCAAGAACCGAACCTTGGGGGACTCCGCACGTTACCTTAACATAGTCCGAGGTCACATTGTTATGGGAGACGCATTGCATCCTGTCAGTAAGATAAGAGTTAAACCACGACAAGGCTAAGTCTGACATACCAATACGTGTTTTGATACGCTCTAATAAAATGTTATGATCGACGGTATCGAAAGCAGCGCTAAGATCAAGAAGCAGCAACATATGTATATATATATATGTATATATATATATATGGTTAACGCGTTATTATTGCGTTAACTAATTAAAACACTGAATGTTAGGATATTAGCTCTTCTTTTACTTTTCAGACCACCTCTTGGATTGGCATGTTTTACAATCAAGTTAAACACAAAACAAAAACAAACACAGCAAAACATTAATGTGAAGGCTACAAAAAACACCCACATATCACTTTTCTGCACAACTTTGTTGTAGGAATCTGCTTCCATGCCAGTCCTTCACGTCTCATAATGGCTGCTCTGTAAATAAACCCTGGCTGCTCTGTGAATAAACCCTGGCTGCTCTGTAAATAAACCCTGCCCACTCTACTTCGTGTCACGTTTGCCTGGAGCTGCTATGACATAGTCCTTATGATTACCTTGATAAGACGTATATCACTAAAAAGCACAGATTCCAACCATTGGAACAATAGTTGTCCCGATACCAATATTTTGGTACCGGTACCCAAATGTATTTCGATACTTTTCGGTACTTTTCGATACTTTTCTAAATAAAAGGGACCACAAAAAATTGCATTATTGGCTTTATTTTAGCCTCTCTTCTGGAATAGTTCCAGTAGAGTTTAAACATGCAGTGGTACGACCTCTACTTAAAAAACCCAGCCTCGACCCCCCTCTCTCCTCTCTAACTTCAGACCTACCTCTAATCTTCCATACATTTCCAAAATATTAGAGAAGGTTGTCTACAGTCAGTTGTTGCCCTTCTTAGAGGATAATGGTATCACTGAGCTGTTCCAGTCCGGTTTTAAAGCCCTCCACAGCACAGAGTCAGCGCTTCTAAAAGTTTTTAACGATATCCTCCTGTCCACTGATTCTGGTAAATATGTTGTCCTGGTGCTTTTAGATCTGTCTGCTGCGTTCCACACCGTCGACCACGCCACCTTAATCACTCGTCTTGAGAACTGTGTGGGCATTAAGGGCGCCGCCCTCAACTGGTTCCGGTCGTACCTAACCGACAGGAGTTTTTGTGTAAAAGTAGACAGTTTTATGTCGTCCACAGCTCCTTTACCACATGGGGTCCCCCAGGGCTCAATCCTTGCCCCAATTTTATTTGCGCTTTACCTTCTCCCCCTTGGTTCTATTTTTAGGAAGTACAGTATTGCATTTCATTTTTATGCCGATGATTGCCAGATTTATTTTCCCATGGCACAAAATAACACGGTTCAACGTCTTATTGACTGCCTGCACGACATCAAAGTCTGGCTTTCAGCTAACTTCCTGAGCCTAAATGAAGATAAAACAGAAGTTATGTTGTTCGGTCCAAGTCGCTCTCCCTCCCCCAACGTTGACCTCGGCACTCTGACCCCGTATCTCAGCGACTCTGTCACAAACCTGGGGGTAAAGTTTGACTCAGATTTTAAATTCGAAAAACAAATCAGCAGCGTCGTTCAAAAAAGCTTTTATCAATTACGCCAAATAGCGAAAGTGAAACCGCTTCTATCAAGACATGATCTTGAGAAATTAATCCACGCCTTTATCTCGACTCGTCTTGATTATTGTAATGCCCTGTATGTTGGCATTAGCCAGGCCTCCCTCGCCCGCCTGCAGCTCGTGCAGAACTCTGCTGCTCGTCTGCTAACACAGACCCGCAGACGTGAGCACATCACCCCTATTTTAGCGTCCCTTCACTGGCTCCCTGTGCGTTACCGAATACATTTTAAACTCCTTTTATTTGTTTTTAAATGTCTAAACAACCTCGCGCCAACCTATCTCTCCGACCTCCTTCAGCCTTACTGCCCCACCCGATCCTTAAGATCAGCCGATCAGCTGCTGTTGACGGTCCCTGACACAAGGCTGAAGCTTAGAGGTGACAGAGCTTTCGCCGTTGCTGCTCCCAAGCTCTGGAACGACCTACCCCTGAGTGTTAGACAAGCCTCCTCTCTTCCTGTTTTTAAATCTCTCTTAAAAACATACTTTTATTCCATGGCTTTTAACACTGAGTGATATCCATCCTGCAATGGCGCCCCATAATACACCTGCTGTGATCCTGTTTTTATGTTTTTATGTTTTTATTAATTCTATTTTAATCATTTTTTTTTTTATCGCGTTCTGTTTGTGTTGTGTTGTGTTTGCTCGGTACTCGTTTTATCTTTTAACCTGCTCATTGTACAGCACTTTGGCTACCCCTGTGGTAAATTTTAAATGTGCTCTATAAATAAAGTTGATTTGATTTGATTTATTTTAACAAAAAAATCTTACGGTACATGAAACATATGTTTCTTATTGCAAGTTTGTCCTTAAATAAAATAGTGAACATACTAGACAACTTGTCTTTTAGTAGTAAGTAAACAAACAAAGACTCCTAATTAGTCTGCTGACGTATGCAGTAACATATTGTGTCATTTATACACCTATTATTTTCTACACATTATTAAGGACAAGTGGTAGAAAATGAATTATTAATCTACTTGTTCATTTGCTGTTAAAATCTGCTTATTCTCTGTTTCAACATGTTCTATCTACACTTCTGTTCAAATGTAATAATCACTTATTCTTCTCTTCTTTGATACTTGACATTAGTTTTGGATGATACCACAAATTTGGGTATCAATCCGATACCAAGTCGTTACAGGATCATACATTGGTCATATTCAAAGTCCTCATGTGTTCAGGGACATATTTCCTGAGATTACCGGTACTTTTTAGAGGGGGTATAGTACCTAATATGATTCATTAGTATCGCGCTACTATACTACCACCGTACAACCCTAATTGGAACACTTTCTATCGTTCAAGACTTACGGAAATTTGGAAACACCACTGCCCATTATATTGGCGGCTACAGTTTCGATGTTAAAAAGGTTTAAAAAAATAATTTGAAAAATTATAAGAAGGGGAACCGGAGGGTGTGTTCTAACTATCGTGGGATCACACTCCTCAGCCTTCCCGGTAAGGTCTATTCAGGTGTACTGGAGAGGAGGCTACGCCGGATAGTCGAACCTCGGATTCAGGAGGAACAGTGTGGTTTTCGTCCTGGTCGTGGAACTGTGGACCAGCTCTATACTCTCGGCAGGGTCCTTGAGGGTGCATGGGAGTTTGCCCAACCAGTCTACATGTGTTTTGTGGACTTGGAGAAGGCATTCGATCGTGTCCCTCGGGAAGTCCTGTGGGGAGTGCTCAGAGAGTACGGGGTATCGGACTGTCTGATTGTGGCAGTCCGCTCCCTGTATGATCAGTGCCAGAGCTTGGTCCGCATTGCCGGCAGTAAGTCGGACACGTTTCCAGTGAGGGTTGGACTCCGCCAAGGCTGCCCTTTGTCACCCATTCTGTTCATAACTTTTATGGACAGAATTTCTAGGCGCAGTCAAGGCGTTGAGGGGATCTGGTTTGGTGGCTGCAGGATTAGGTCTTTGCTTTTTGCAGATGATGTGGTCCTGATGGCTTCATCTGGCCAGGATCTTCAGCTCTCACTGGATCGGTTCGCAGCCGAGTGTGAAGCGACTGGGATGAGAATCAGCACCTCCAAGTCCGAGTCCATGGTTCTCGCCCGGAAAAGGGTGGAGTGCCATCTCCGGGTTGGGGAGGAGATCTTGCCCCAAGTGGAGGAGTTCAAGTACCTCGGAGTCGTGTTCACGAGTGGGGGAAGAGTGGATCGTGAGATCGACAGGCGGATCGGTGCGGCGTCTTCAGTAATGCGGACGCTGTATCGATCCGTTGTGGTGAATAAGGAGCTGAGCCGGAAGGCAAAGCTCTCAATTTACCGGTCGATTTACGTTCCCATCCTCACCTATGGTCATGAGGTTTGGGTTATGACCGAAAGGACAAGATCACGGGTACAAGCGGCCGAAATGAGTTTCCTCCGCCGGGTGGCGGGGCTCTCCCTTAGAGATAGGGTGAGAAGCTCTGTCATCCGGGAGGAGCTCAAAGTAAAGCCGCTGCTCCTCCACATCGAGAGGAGCCAGATGAGGTGGTTCGGGCATCTGGTCAGGATGCCACCCGAACGCCTCCCTAGGGAGGTGTTTAGGGCACGTCCCACCGGTAGGAGGCCGCGGGGAAGACCCAGGACACGTTGGGAAGACTTTGTCTCCCGGCTGGCCTGGGAACGCCTCGGGGTCCCACAGGAAGAGCTGGACGAAGTGGCTGGGGAGAGGGAAGTCTGGGCTTCCCTGCTTAAGCTGCTGCCCCCGCGACCCGACCTCGGATAAGCGGAAGAAGATGGATGGATGGATGGAATTTGAAAAAAAATCTGGCAGGCTGGATTTATAGTTTAACGAGCCGCAAACGGCCCATGGGCTGTATTTTGTCCAGGTGGACAGTAAAGGTTCTTACTGTCAACGAGCAACATCACACAATTTACAAAGCGCATGCATGTTTTGTGCACAGGTGGGAGGTCACACCATGCTGCCCATTCGATGGATGCCCCCAGAGAGTATCATGTACAGGAAGTTCACCACTGAGAGTGACGTGTGGAGCTTTGGCGTTATTCTGTGGGAAATATTCACTCATGGCAAACAACCGTGGTTCCAGCTGGCCAACAATGAGGTACATTTGCACTTACATGAACATGTGTTCAGATTTTAAATAGATCTGTCAAATGATTGCCTTTTTTCAGCACATTATTCCCACTTCCTCAACGCTCGCCTGCCCGCTTTCTGCAAACGGTTTCATCAGAAACGCACACACGTATTATTACACCACGTCTAATGTACCCCCTCATTTTTCATGTGTTATTACACCACGTCTAATGTGACCCCTCATTTTTCATGTGTTATTACACCACGTCTAATGTGCCCCCTCATTTTTCATGTGTTATTACACCACGTCTAATGTGACCCCCTCATTTTTCATGTATTATTACACCACGTCTAATGTGCACCCTCATTTTTCATGTGTTATTACACCACGTCTAATGTGCCCCCTCATTTTTCATGTGTTATTACACCACGTCTAATGTGACCCCCTCATTTTTCATGTGTTATTACACCACGTCTAATGTGCCCCCTCATTTTTCATGTGTTATTACACCACGTCTAATGTGACCCCCTCATTTTTCATGTATTATTACACCACGTCTAATGTGACCCCCTCATTTTTCATGTGTTATTACACCACGTCTAATGTGCCCCCTCATTTTTCATGTATTACACCACGTCTAATGTGCCCCCTCATTTTTCATGTATTATTACACCACGTCTAATGTGCACCCTCATTTTTCATGTATTATTACACCACGTCTAATGTGCACCCTCATTTTTCATGTGTTATTACACCACGTCTAATGTGACCCCTCATTTTTCATGTGTTATTACACCACGTCTAATGTGACCCCTCATTTTTCATGTGTTATTACACCACGTCTAATGTGACCCCTCATTTTTCATGTGTTATTACACCACGTCCAATGTGCCCCCTCATTTTTCATATATTATTACACCACATCTAATGTGACCCCTCATTTTTCATGTGTTATTACACCACGTCTAATGTGACCCCTCATTTTTCATGTATTATTACACCACGTCTAATATGACCCCTCATTTTTCATGTGTTATTACACCACGTCTAATGTGACCCCTCATTTTTCATGTGTTATTACACCACGTCTAATGTGACCCCTCATTTTTCATGTGTTATTACACCACGTCTAATGTGACCCCTCATTTTTCATGTGTTATTACACCACGTCTAATGTGACCCCTCATTTTTCATGTGTTATTACACCACGTCTAATGTGCACCCTCATTTTTCATGTGTTATTACACCACGTCTAATGTGACCCCTCATTTTTCATGTATTATTACACCACGTCTAATGTGACCCCCTCATTTTTCATGTATTATTACACCACGTCTAATGTGACCCCTCATTTTTCATGTGTTATTACACCACGTCTAATGTGACCCCTCATTTTTCATGTGTTATTACACCACGTCTAATGTGACCCCTCATTTTTCATGTATTATTACACCACGTCTAATGTGACCCCTCATTTTTCATGTGTTATTACACCACGTCTAATGTGACCCCTCATTTTTCATGTGTTATTACACCACGTCTAATGTGCCCCCTCATTTTTCATGTATTATTACACCACGTCTAATGTGACCCCCTCATTTTTCATGTGTTATTACACCACGTCTAATGTGACCCCCTCATTTTTCATGTATTATTACACCACGTCTAATGTGACCCCTCATTTTTCATGTGTTATTACACCACGTCTAATGTGACCCCCTCATTTTTCATGTGTTATTACACCACGTCTAATGTGACCCCTCATTTTTCATGTGTTATTACACCACGTCTAATGTGCCCCCTCATTTTTCATGTGTTATTACACCACGTCTAATGTGCCCCCTCATTTTTCATGTGTTATTACACCACGTCTAATGTGACCCCCTCATTTTTCATGTGTTATTACACCACGTCTAATGTGACCCCTCATTTTTCATGTGTTATTACACCACGTCTAATGTGACCCCTCATTTTTCATGTGTTATTACACCACGTCTAATGTGACCCCTCATTTTTCATGTGTTATTACACCACGTCTAATGTGACCCCTCATTTTTCATGTGTTATTACACCACGTCTAATGTGACCCCTCATTTTTCATGTGTTATTACACCACGTCTAATGTGACCCCTCATTTTTCATGTATTATTACACCACGTCTAATGTGACCCCTCATTTTTCATGTATTATTACACCACGTCTAATGTGACCCCCTCATTTTTCATGTGTTATTACACCACGTCTAATGTGACCCCTCATTTTTCATGTGTTATTACACCACGTCTAATGTGACCCCTCATTTTTCATGTGTTATTACACCACGTCTAATGTGACCCCTCATTTTTCATGTATTATTACACCACGTCTAATGTGCCCCCTCATTTTTCATGTATTATTACACCACGTCTAATGTGACCCCTCATTTTTCATGTGTTATTACACCACGTCTAATGTGACCCCTCATTTTTCATGTATTATTACACCACGTCTAATGTGACCCCTCATTTTTCATGTGTTATTACACCACGTCTAATGTGCACCCTCATTTTTCATGTATTATTACACCACGTCTAATGTGCCCCCTCATTTTTCATGTGTTATTACACCACGTCTAATGTGCCCCCTCATTTTTCATGTATTATTACACAGCGTCTGATGCACCCCCTCATTTTTCATGTGTTATTACACCACGTCTAATGTGCCCCCTCATTTTTCATGTGTTATTACACCACGTCTAA
Organism: Nerophis lumbriciformis; assembly: GCF_033978685.3. Taxonomy (NCBI): domain Eukaryota; kingdom Metazoa; phylum Chordata; class Actinopteri; order Syngnathiformes; family Syngnathidae; genus Nerophis; species Nerophis lumbriciformis. Next base: position 52,172,323 of record NC_084557.2, read on the forward strand.
TGTGCCCCCTCATTTTTCATGTATTATTACACAACGTCTGATGCACCCCCTCATTTTTCATGTGTTATTACACCACGTCTAATGTGCCCCCTCATTTTTCATGTGTTATTACATCACATCCAATGTGCCCCCTCATTTTTCATGTATTATTACACCACGTCTAATGTGACCCCTCATTTTTCATGTGTTATTACACCACGTCTAATGTGACCCCTCATTTTTCATGTGTTATTACACCACGTCTAATGTGACCCCTCATTTTTCGTGTGTTATTACACCACGTCTAATATGACCCCTCATTTTTCATGTATTATTACACCACGTCTATTGTGACCCCTCATTTTTCATGTGTTATTACACCACGTCTAATGTGACCCCTCATTTTTCATGTATTATTACACCACGTCTAATGTGACCCCCTCATTTTTCATGTGTTATTACACCACGTCTAATGTGACCCCCTCATTTTTCATGTATTATTACACCACGTCTAATGTGACCCCTCATTTTTCATGTGTTATTACACCACGTCTAATGTGACCCCTCATTTTTCATATATTATTACACCACGTCTAATGTGACCCCTCATTTTTCATGTGTTATTACACCACGTCTAATGTGACCCCTCATTTTTCATGTGTTATTACACCACGTCTAATGTGACCCCCTCATTTTTCATGTGTTATTACACCACGTCTAATGTGACCCCTCATTTTTCATGTGTTATTACACCACGTCTAATGTGACCCCTCATTTTTCATGTGTTATTACACCACGTCTAATGTGCCCCCTCATTTTCATGTATTATTACACCACGTCCAATGTGACCCCTCATTTTTCATGTGTTATTACACCACGTCTAATGTGACCCCTCATTTTTCATGTGTTATTACACCACGTCTAATGTGACCCCTCATTTTTCATGTATTATTACACCACGTCTAATGTGACCCCTCATTTTTCATGTGTTATTACACCACGTCTAATGTGACCCCTCATTTTTCATGTGTTATTACACCACGTCTAATGTGACCCCTCATTTTTCATGTGTTATTACACCACGTCTAATGTGACCCCTCATTTTTCATGTGTTATTACACCACGTCTAATGTGCCCCCTCATTTTTCATGTGTTATTACACCACGTCTAATGTGCCCCCTCATTTTTCATGTGTTATTACACCACGTCTAATGTGACCCCTCATTTTTCATGTGTTATTACACCACGTCTAATGTGACCCCTCATTTTTCATGTGTTATTACACCACGTCTAATGTGACCCCTCATTTTTCATGTATTATTACACCACGTCTAATGTGACCCCCTCATTTTTCATGTGTTATTACACCACGTCTAATGTGACCCCTCATTTTTCATGTGTTATTACACCACGTCTAATGTGACCCCTCATTTTTCATGTGTTATTACACCACGTCTAATGTGACCCCTCATTTTTCATGTGTTATTACACCACGTCTAATGTGACCCCTCATTTTTCATGTGTTATTACACCACGTCCAATGTGACCCCTCATTTTTCATGTGTTATTACACCACGTCCAATGTGCCCCCTCATTTTTCATGTGCTTCAGAAAACGCACAAACTCCCTCAACATTCCTAACAACATGTGAGCAAAGTCAGAAATGCACAATGTGGCATCACACCTGTCTCAAAACTTACATAATAATACAAAATAAATGCTTTATCATTAATATTACCAGAATAATGACATCAAAAGTCATTTCAATTAGATTATTTTCAACTATAAATGATATTTCTATACATTTCCATAGTTTTAAGCTATTTACTTATTTTTAGTCATTGACTTGACATCATCAATTTGTCTATTCCAGTTTAAAAATGTTAAAATTGAGAAAATAACTGTTCAAATAAGATATTTTGATTTTACCCACACATACAATCTTATTCAAATATTTCACAACATCTAGAGAATGCTTAATTTAAGAATTGCAAGTTGAATAATGGTTGTTTTCAGAATAAAATAATTGTTTCTACCTTTAAAGTCCTGCTAATTTGTAGATATACAAATCTTAATTCAGAATGTCTTATCAAGTCATATTAACAAGCTGCATGGACGGATAATTTTACAAGTTTTCAGTATTTTTTTCCTAAAATCTAATCTTTTTATCATATATTTTGTCAGCTATTTTGTGCAGTGTACAATAACAATAACAAATCTCATTTTTGTTGAGCTGCATGGTGTATGTCTGGGTTGGGGTTGAGACATGTACCTCTTCAGGGATCACATTTAGTTCCCCTTAAAGGACTCCTTTTATCCAAAATGAACCTTTTCTTACCTATTTGGTACCTAATTTGGTGTGTTTAGGATCCCCATAAATCCAGAAAATGTGAAATCAAACCATGGAGGAAATATTCATGAAACAATTTTGCCTACTTCCAAACTTGCTCCAAATGAGCTGTTTGGAATTTGTAAATACATCACTAAAGTGGTAATATGGAGATATCCGCAGACGTAACAAAGGCAAAATTGCCTTCGTTACGTCTGCAGATTTCTCCATATACAGGTAAAAGCCAGTAAATTAGAATATTTTGAAAAACTTGATTTATTTCAGTAATTGCATTCAAAAGGTGTAACTTGTACATTATATTTATTCATTGCACACAGACTGATGCATTCAAATGTTTATTTCATTTAATTTTGATGATTTGAAGTGGCAACAAATGAAAATCCAAAATTCCGTGTGTCACAAAATTAGAATATTACTTAAGGCTAATACAAAAAAGGGATTTTTAGAAATGTTGGCCAACTGAAAAGTATGAAAATGAAAAATATGAGCATGTACAATACTCAATACTTGGTTGGAGCTCATTTTGCCTCAATTACTGCGTTAATGCGGCGTGGCATGGAGTCGATGAGTTTCTGGCACTGCTCAGGTGTTATGAGAGCCCAGGTTGCTCTGATAGTGGCCTTCAACTCTTCTGTGTTTTTGGGTCTGGCATTCTGCATCTTCCTTTTCACAATACCCCACAGATTTTCTATGGGGCTAAAGTCAGGGGAGTTGGCGGGCCAATTTAGAACAGAAATACCATGGTCCGTAAACCAGGCACGGGTAGATTTTGCGCTGTGTGCAGGCGCCAAGTCCTGTTGGAACTTGAAATCTCCATCTCCATAGAGCAGGTCAGCAGCAGGAAGCATGAAGTGCTCTAATACTTGCTGGTAGACGGCTGCGTTGACCCTGGATCTCAGGAAACAGAGTGGACCGACACCAGCAGATGACATGGCACCCCAAACCATCACTGATGGTTTGGGTTGGTTTGGTTTGCATTTCCTTTGGAAATCGAGGTCCCAGAGTCTGGAGGAAGACAGGAGAGGCACAGGATCCACGTTGCCTGAAGTCTAGTGTAAAGTTTCCACCATCAGTGATGGTTTGGGGTGCCATGTCATCTGCTGGTGTCGGTCCACTCTGTTTCCTGAGATCCAGGGTCAACGCAGCCGTCTACCAGCAAGTTTTAGAGCACTTCATGCTTCCTGCTGCTGACCTGCTCTATGGAGATGGAGATTTCAAGTTCCAACAGGACTTGGCGCCTGCACACAGCGCAAAATCTACCCGTGCCTGGTTTACGGACCATGGTATTTCTGTTCTAAATTGGCCCGCCAACTCCCCTGACCTTAGCCCCATAGAAAATCTGTGGGGTATTGTGAAAAGGAAGATGCAGAATGCCAGACCCAAAAACGCAGAAGAGTTGAAGGCCACTATCAGAGCAACCTGGGCTCTCATAACACCTGAGCAGTGCCAGAAACTCATCGACTCCATGCCACGCCGCATTAACGCAGTAATTGAGGCAAAAGGAGCTCCAACCAAGTATTGAGTATTGTACATGCTCATATTTTTCATTTTCATACTTTTCAGTTGGCCAACATTTCTAAAAATGCCTTTTTTGTATTAGCCTTAAGTAATATTCTAATTTTGTGACACACGGAATTTTGGATTTTCATTTGTTGCCACTTCAAATCATCAAAATTAAATGAAATAAACATTTGAATGCATCAGTCTGTGTGCAATGAATAAATATAATGTACAAGTTACACCTTTTGAATGCAATTACTGAAATAAATCAAGTTTTTCAAAATATTCTAATTTACTGGCTTTTACCTGTATAGTAGAGGTTGACCCAAAGAGGCAAGCATGAGTCTGTCATTTTTATTCAGTTGTAGTCAATATGTTGCTTATTTTTGTCTATCCTTTACCGAGTGGTAGTGCCAGCATTATTTAATGGCTAAATATGTCAGAATGTGCTACCTCTATATTATATACCGTATTTTACGAACCATAGGGCGCACTGCCGATGAATGATCTATTTTTGATCTTTTTTCATGTATAAGGCGCACCGGATTATAGGGTGCATTAAAGGAGTCATATTATTATTATTATTATTTTTCTAAATGTAAAAGACTTCCTTGTGGTCTACATAACATGTAATGCTGGTTCTTTGCTCAAAATGTTGCATAGATGATGTTTTACACATCATCTTCAACTCACTTTCTGACAGTCTCTTCAGGATGCACCGTTTTGTGGGCGGTCTTATTTATGTGCCTCACCTTCGAAAGCATCTTCTCCCCGTCATCTTTGTTGTAGCGGTGTAGCGTGCAAGGACGGGAGTGGAAGAAGTGTCAAAAGATGGCGCTAACTGTTTTAATGGCATTCACACTTTACTTCAATCAATAACAGAGCAGCATCTCCTCATCCGCCGGAAATGTGTACCGTGAAAAACCGTCCGACCGGAACTCTCTAATAACTAAAGTTCCTTGGGTGAATAATATAAAATCACTACACCGGTATGTTTTAGTGCTTTCATGGGGAGTTTACTGACAGATATAAGTAAGAACTTTACACTACTTTATATTAGAAATGGCAACAGTGGAGGATGAATGTCACATAACAAGAAGATAGAGAAAAAGAAGAAGCTTATCGACTACAGCGTTGGCATGGACTACAAAGGCGGAGGCACGCAATTTTTCAGGATGATTTATGCAGATCCCAAATACAGATCAATAGGTACCAGAATGTCAGAAAAGTTGCTTTTGCATAATGTTGCGAAACAAAACACCAGATAATATATCTTACCTTATACACACACTATAATAATATTCCTATGTTGAAGCACAGTACAATCCATCAAGCGGTGTGGCTTCATAGCTTACCAAAGTCCTACTAAAACATTTTGATAGACTTTTGAGCGCCATCTGTAAAGTTTTATATTTTCAATGGAACATATAAAATGTTGGTGCTGTTTACTTGAGTCATATTGCAGTCTACACATATCTCTTATGTGTGACTGCCATCTACTGGTCACACTTATCATTTCACCATGTACCAAATAAAATAGCTTCGAGGTCGGTAAGCAAAACCAGAATTATTCTGTACATTAGGCGCACCGGGTTATAAGGCGCACTGTCAAGTTTTGAGAAAAAAGAAAAGTGCGCTGTGAGTGTCTCTGTGTGTGGGGGGTTCTCCTGGTGCCGACAGATCTCTCGGTAGCCCGGCAGACAGGGTTGAGCACGTCTTTTATTGTCATATGTCATATGGGGACGGCGTGGCGCAGTGGAAGAATGGCCGTGCGCGACCCGAGGGTCCCTGGTTCAATCCCCACCTAGACCAACCTCGTCATGTCCGTTGTGTCCTGAGCAAGACACTTCACCCTTGCTCCTGATGGGTGCTGGTTAGCGCCTTGCATGGCAGCTCCCTCCATCAGGTGTGAATGTGTGTGTGAATGGGTAAATGTGGAAGTAGTGTCAAAGCGCTTTGAGTACCTTGAAGGTAGAAAAGCGCTATACAAGTACAACCCATTTATCATTTAATTTATATACAGGTCAGAATTGCTTTCCAGCAGTCTCTGTCTCATCCGTGTGTGTGTCTCTCTCTCTGGCTTCAACTCCAACAATGTGTCTTGTCCCGGCTGCTGCTAATAAGGGGTCAGGTGATTAGATAATCAGCCCCAGCTGGGCAATCTACTCACCTGCCGCTGGCTTTGAGGCCGGGCCATACACACCCCATTCCTGCAGGTGGCGCGCCTTATAGTCCGAAAAATACGGTAAATTTTTCAGTAGGAGTGTTATTTGTTATTTTGAAGGTATCATTTTTGGACACAGTAGCATACATCGATAGATGCCACTATTGCATTATGCAACTGGTAGCTTTTCTTCGATAAGAAGCTGATTTCGACAGAAGACTGGCAGTAATCAGTTTTGCTCAATAGAAGGATTGTTGATGCAAACCTTTTTTCCACCTTAAAACGTCTTGACAGACATTAGAGGGAGCTGTCTCCATGTCTAATTGAGGCACCTTTGTTTTGAAAAGCCATTCCACAGTTTGCAACCAGCTCGCTTGTGAACTTGTGAAATCATTCCAGCAAACAGTATACCACAGACTTGTGTGGAAATCTCCGTAGGTTGGATTGGAACAGTTCCAATCTATGATTTACGCTTATATCGGAATGCGGATCAGCACCATCCCTACGTATACATTTCATCTGAACATTGTGTCCTCTTCTTTTTAGGTGATTGAATGCATAACTCAAGGCAAGGTTCTGGAGCATCCAAAGCTCTGTCCCAAAGAAGTCTATGACGTGATGCTTGGCTGCTGGCAGAGAGAACCACAACAGCGTCTTCACATGAAGGACATTCAGAAGACTCTGTTATTGCTAATGAAGGCCACGCCCGTTTATCTGGACATACTTGGTTAGAAACAGAAGCACATGAAGAGGAATGAGAGTACAAGTGTACTGTGTATTGTGACAACACACTTTAGACAAAGAACTGGTTGGTTTTCATGATATCACACATTGTGTACTAACACTTTTAATTGGAGTTCAGTTTGCTAGGAAAAGATGTTTAGCTGCCATCTCATACTCAAACTTTTCTTTTGATAAGTTCGTAATAATAATGGATTGGACGCTTTTGTTTTTACTCCCATCTTTCAGGAGTGAATCTCAGAGATCTTAACTTTGTGTGGTCACAAATTGGAGCAGTACAGTCACATGAACAAAGCGACTGTGAAGGGGCTCCAACTTACACAGGCTTTATGGTTACTGGTTAAGACTGAAGGGGCTCCAACTTACACAGGCTTTATGGTTACTGGTTAAGACTGTGAAGGGGCTCCAACTTACACAGGCTTTATGGTTACTGGTTAAGACTGTGAAGGGGCTCCAACTTACACAGGCTTTATGGTTACTGGTTAAGACTGTGAAGGCGCTCCAACTTACACAGGCTTTATGGTTACTGGTTAAGACTGAAGGGGCTCCAACTTACACAGGCTTTATGGTTACTGGTTAAGACTGAAGGGGCTCCTACTTACACAGGCTTTATGGTTACTGGGCAAGACTGTGAAGGGGATCCAATTTACACAGGCTTTATGGTTACTGGTTAAGACTGTGAATGGGCTCCAACTTACAAAGGCTTTATGGTTACTGGTTAAGACTGAAGGGGCTCCAACTTACACAGGCTTTATGGTTACTGGTTAAGACTGTGAAGGCGCTCCAACTTACACAGGCTTTATGGTTACTGGTTAAGACTGTGAATGGGCTCCAACTTACACAGGCTTTATGGTTACTGGTTAAGACTGTGAAGGGGCTCCAACTTACACAGGCTTTATGGTTACTGGTTAAGACTGTGAAGGGGCTCCAACTTACACAGGCTTTATGGTTACTGGTTAATACTGTGATGGGGCTCCAACTTACACAGGCTTTATGGTTACTGGTTAAGACTGAAGGGGCTCCTACTTACACAGGCTTTATGGTTACTGGTTAAGACTGAAGGGGCTCCAATTTACACAGGCTTTATGGTTACTGGTTAAGACTGTGATGGGGCTCCAACTTATACAGGCTTTATGGTTACTGGTTAAGACTGTGAAGGGGCTCCAACTTACACAGGCTTTATGGTTACTGGGCAAGCCAATATTACAGGAGGAGAACAAGATGATTCAGTCCATGACCAGCTTTCTGCAATCAAAGTGGGTGGGTGTCTAACAAGCTGCTTGGCTGAAACGACATCACACCGGTCAGATCATGAAGTTACATTAAAAATGAAGGTGGTATTGCTGAGGCAGAGAAGCAAGGAACAAACCTTTTACAAACACACAATGCTGGCATAGCCAAGAAAGCAACGTAAAGAAGCAGGAAAGAAGAAATGATTATTAATTATTTAATCGTGGAACCCAAAGTACTTGTTGTCAAAGATATCAATAAACTGAACAAATATTGAAGATGACATCATCTCGACTACAAAGAACTGAAAGACAAAGACTTGATGCAGCTTGAAGTCCACTCTAGTCCGACTCATTCACAATGTTTACTTCAGTGTTTGTTTGAAATGTCTTTGTTTTTCTTATCTTTATTCAGTTATTCATTTTCTATCATTCTTTACAATGTAGTTAGTTGAACAATCCACTGTACAATCTGTAAATGAGCCAGATTATAGCATAGTATCAGTATAGCATTTCCATCTTTAGTTCCTCCTGGGAGCAAGGTGACGGACGTGTCTTGTCCAAGGGCATAACGGCAGTGACTAGGAGGGCTGAAGCTGAATTCATACCAGGAACCCTCAAGTTTCTGGACGACCGTCGGAGCACACCGCCCCATTTTATTTTTCTTCTTCTATTTAATAACTTTCCTATTTTAATCAAACATACAGTGTACTGTATTTTTCATTAGGATTGTCCCGATTTAACCTTTTTCACTGCCAGTTCAATAACAATATTGGAGCTTAGAGTATTTGCAGATACCGATATTAATCCAATAGGCTATCAGCATGACTTACACACAATTGTATTATTTTGTTGTGTGAAATGTTACTGTAGAAAAGGTTTGATCAAGTCAAACAGAGAACAATGGTATGTAAGCTTATTTATTATTAACTGTCTATCATGAACTTATCCTGTGTTTCAGTTAGAGTATAGAGGTAACACCTACAGTAGTTGTTTCAATAATCAATTGTTAAGTTTAGCTCATGGCACAATAAGTTGAATGATGCGGACACGTTTGTTACTAGATGCTTTCTATGACATTTCTGCCTTGGAAACTTTGTATGTATGCAACTATAATTATTAGATACTTGTTTATATTGACAAATGTGCTGTTTTAGCAATATTGTTCATTTAAGGACACTTATTACATATGTCTGGCTTGTGTGATGTTGTGTGCTTAGCTGTTGTGTAGCTGCTATTTTCTCGTAGCCTATTGCCGACCATATTTACACAGTAAACACTAACTGGTGCACAGAATTTTAAGAATCTCACCTGTTGTCATTTGTTTTCTTCGATTACTCCGGCTTCCTCCCACCTCCAAAGACATGCACCTGGGGATAGGCCCCTCCCACCTCCAAAGACATGCACCTGGGGATAGGCTCCTCCCACCTCCAAAGACATGCACCTGGGGATAGGCTCCTCCTACCTCCAAAGACATGCACCTGGGGATAGGCCCCTCCCACCTCCAAAGACATGCACCTGGGGATAGGCCCCTCCCACCTCCAAAGACATGCACCTGGGGATAGGCCCCTCCCACCTCCAAAGTCATGCACCTGGAGATAGGCCCCTCCCACCTCCAAAGACATGCACCTGGGGATAGGCCCCTCCCACCTCCAAAGACATGCACCTGGGGATAGGCTCCTCCTACCTCCAAAGACATGCACCTGGGGATAGGCCCCTCCCACCTCCAAAGACATGCACCTGGGGATAGGCCCCTCCCACCTCCAAAGACATGCACCTGGGGATAGGCCCATCCCACCTCCAAAGACATGCACCTGGGGATAGGCTCCTCCCACCTCCAAAGACATGCACCTGGGGAAAGGCCCCTCCCACCTCCAAAGTCATGCACCTGGAGATAGGCCCCTCCCACCTCCAAAGACATGCACCTGGGGATAGGCCCCTCCCACCTCCAAAGACATGCACCTGGGGATAGGCCCCTCCCACCTCCAAAGACATGCACCTGGGGATAGGCCCATCCCACCTCCAAAGACATGCACCTGGGGATAGGCCCCTCCCACCTCCAAAGACATGCACCTGGGGATAGGCCCATCCCACCTCCAAAGACATGCACCTGGGGATAGGCCCCTCCCACCTCCAAAGACATGCACCTGGGGATAGGCCCATCCCACCTCCAAAGACATGCACCTGGGGATAGGCTCCTCCTACCTCCAAAGACATGCACCTGGGGATAGGCCCCTCCCACCTCCAAAGTCATGCACCTGGAGATAGGCCCCTCCCACCTCCAAAGACATGCACCTGGGGATAGGCCCCTCCCACCTCCAAAGACATGCACTTGGGGATAGGCCCCTCCCACCTCCAAAAACATGCACCTGGGGAAAGGCCCCTCCCACCTCCAAAGTCATGCACCTGGAGATAGGCCCCTCCCACCTCCAAAGACATGCACCTGGGGATAGGCCCCTCCCACCTCCAAAGACATGCACCTGGGGATAGGCCCCTCCCACCTCCAAAGACATGCACCTGGGGATAGGCCCCTCCCACCTCCAAAGACATGCACCTGGGGATAGGCCCCTCCCACCTCCAAAGACATGCACCTGGGGATAGGCCCATCCCACCTCCAAAGACATGCACCTGGGGATAGGCTCCTCCTACCTCCAAAGACATGCACCTGGGGATAGGCCCCTCCCACCTCCAAAGTCATGCACCTGGAGATAGGCCCCTCCCACCTCCAAAGACATGCACCTGGGGATAGGCCCCTCCCACCTCCAAAGACATGCACTTGGGGATAGGCCCCTCCCACCTCCAAAAACATGCACCTGGGGAAAGGCCCCTCCCACCTCCAAAGTCATGCACCTGGAGATAGGCCCCTCCCACCTCCAAAGACATGCACCTGGGGATAGGCCCCTCCCACCTCCAAAGACATGCACCTGGGGATAGGCCCCTCCCACCTCCAAAGACATGCACCTGGGGATAGGCCCCTCCCACCTCCAAAGACATGCACCTGGGGATAGGCCCCTCCCACCTCCAAAGACATGCACCTGGGGATAGGTTGATTGGCAACACTAAATGGTCCCTAGTGTGTGAATGTTGTCTGTCTATCTGTGTTGGCCCTGTGATGAGATGGCGACTTGTCCAGGGTGTACGCTGCCTTCCACCCGAATGCAGCTGGGTTAGGCTCCAGCACCCCCTGCGGGACAAGCGGTTGAAAAGGGATGGATGGAAACTTTTAAAATTGCACATATTGAGAGTGTTTGTCCTTCTATGTCCTGCAATTGGCATGTGACCTGTCTAGGGCGTACACCTTATGCCCAAAGTCAGCTGGGATAGGATCCAGCTTACCCGTGGCCTTAAGGAGGTTATGTCACAATTGGCTTAGCCGGAGTAGGACCCCAACGCAGAGCTAATCATAAAAAGGAATAATAAAAAAGAGCACTCAAAAAGTAATAAGAGAAAATAAGTAAAGATGCGCACAAAAGGTGTGGAAAGGTAAGAACACTACACGGGACAAAGCCACAGGAAAGGAGAAGTGTAAGTGGAGCCAAAGCAGAGGAGATGAACATGACTTGAAGGTAGGCTTGACACCCGCCCCGTAAAATACACAATCCACCAGTAATTGGGACTGAAATGTTGCATCTCATATTGAACCAATACGGTTTCTTATGTATTTTCCTATTTACAGCCCCGCCCCTCTGTCTGATCTGCACGCAGCCCCGCCCCTCTGCGCTGTCTGTCATGATGGTTGCCTAGTTACGCTGCTGACGGCACCAGGGTGCACCGCGCGTTTAAAAAAAACGCCGACAGCAGATACTCCACCGCGTCCTCAACCGCAAACATACAGGTAAAAGCCAGTAAATTAGAATATTTTGAAAAACTTGATTTATTTCAGTAATTGCATTCAAAAGGTGTAACTTGTACATTATATTTATTCATTGCACACAGACTGATGCATTCAAATGTTTATTTCATTTAATTTTGATGATTTGAAGTGGCAACAAATGAAAATCCAAAATTCCGTGTGTCACAAAATTAGAATATTACTTAAGGCTAATATAAAAAAGGGATTTTTAGAAATGTTGGCCAACTGAAAAGTATGAAAATGAAAAATATGAGCATGTACAATACTCAATACTTGGTTGGAGCTCCTTTTGCCTCAATTACTGCGTTAATGCGGCGTGGCATGGAGTCGATGAGTTTCTGGCACTGCTCAGGTGTTATGAGAGCCCAGGTTGCTCTGATAGTGGCCTTCAACTCTTCTGCGTTTTTGGGTCTGGCATTCTGCATCTTCCTTTTCACAATACCCCACAGATTTTCTATGGGGCTAAGGTCAGGGGAGTTGGCGGGCCAATTTAGAACAGAAATACCATGGTCCGTAAACCAGGCACGGGTAGATTTTGCGCTGTGTGCAGGCGCCAAGTCCTGTTGGAACTTGAAATCTCCATCTCCATAGAGCAGGTCAGCAGCAGGAAGCATGAAGTGCTCTAAAACTTGCTGGTAGACGGCTGCGTTGACCCTGGATCTCAGGAAACAGAGTGGACCGACACCAGCAGATGACATGGCACCCCAAACCATCACCCAACCATGCAAATTTTGCATTTCCTTTGGAAATCGAGGTCCCAGAGTCTGGAGGAAGACAGGAGAGGCACAGGATCCACGTTGCCTGAAGTCTAGTGTAAAGTTTCCACCATCAGTGATGGTTTGGGGTGCCATGTCATCTGCTGGTGTCGGTCCACTCTGTTTCCTGAGATCCAGGGTCAACGCAGCCGTCTACCAGCAAGTTTTAGAGCACTTCATGCTTCCTGCTGCTGACCTGCTCTATGGAGATGGAGATTTCAAGTTCCAACAGCGCAAAATCTACCCGTGCCTGGTTTACGGACCATGGTATTTCTGTTCTAAATTGGCCCGCCAACTCCCCTGACCTTAGCCCCATAGAAAATCTGTGGGGTATTGTGAAAAGGAAGATGCAGAATGCCAGACCCAAAAACGCAGAAGAGTTGAAGGCCACTATCAGAGCAACCTGGGCTCTCATAACACCTGAGCAGTGCCAGAAACTCATCGACTCCATGCCACGCCGCATTAACGCAGTAATTGAGGCAAAAGGAGCTCCAACCAAGTATTGAGTATTGTACATGCTCATATTTTTCATTTTCATACTTTTCAGTTGGCCAACATTTCTAAAAATCCCTTTTTTGTATTAGCCTTAAGTAATATTCTAATTTTGTGACACACGGAATTTTGGATTTTCATTTGTTGCCACTTCAAATCATCAAAATTAAATGAAATAAACATTTGAATGCATCAGTCTGTGTGCAATGAATAAATATAATGTACAAGTTACACCTTTTGAATGCAATTACTGAAATAAATCAAGTTTTTCAAAATATTCTAATTTACTGGCTTTTACCTGTACTTGCCAACCCTCCCGAATTTTCCGGGAGACTCCCGAAATTCAGCACCTCTCCCGAAAACCTCCTGGGACAAATATTCTCCTGAAAATCTCCCGATTTTTAGCCGGAGCTGGAGGCCACGCAACAGTGCAAAAGGGTGGCTATTTTGAAGAAACTAGAATACAAAACATGTTTTCAGTTATTTCACATTGTTTTGTAAAGTACATAACTCCACATGTGTTCATTCATAGTTTTGATGTGACAATCTACAAGTCATGAAAATAAAGAAAATGCATTTAATGAGGTGTGTCCAAACTTTTGGCCTATGCTGACAGACAGGGCCGGCCCGTGGCATAGGCCGTATAGGCAAATGCTAAGGGCGCCGTCCATTAGGGGGCGCCACGCCAGTGCCACAAATGTTGGAGAAAAAATAAATAAAAGTTGGTACTATTTCTAAATACAAAAAATAATCCCACGTTAATTAAAATGCAAAGTAAAGCCTATTTAATAGAAATATTATTTGTTACAACATTACGCTCCCCCCGCACGGTGCGCCCCCTCCCTTCCCGTATCATGACTCTTTTTGGACGTCACCACATCAAAAAATCAACACAAGATGTCAAAACGGCCAAAACTGTCAGTTGCCCAGGGAAGAAAAAAGAGAAAAGAAGAGGAGGAGAAACGAGAAAAGACAGAGGTAGCAGGTAGGTAACGTTAGCCTACATGAAATTATTTGTCTGTTACAGAATGTGATAGTAACCTGGCTTTTTAGCATTAAGCTAATGCTACATGATTCGGCAATTGCTAATCAATAAATAGCTAGTTCTGTTTTAACGTCGGGTTAATATTGTGGAGGGGGCTAAATTGTTATGGAAAATAATAATGTAACGTTAGGTAATTACAGTACTCCCACCTTACATTCCCCAGGGACATTTGTATTAGATCTTTTAAGCAGGTGTTTTTTGTTTACATTGTTATTGCCTTCTGGTTAGCTAATGTTTGCCCTGCAGGTAATAGTCACTTTTCCACCCCTTTATATATTAGGTATAGTTGTAAGTAAAAAAAAAAAGGTCACAGACAAACCTATTCGGGTTCTTGTGAGTATATACACTTCACTGCCGATGTGGGGGGGCGCCACCTAAAATCTTGCCTAGGGCGCCAGATTGGTTAGGGCCGGGCCTGCTGACAGACCCTCACTACAAGAAATGTATCCCCAAATCTACAACAGATGCTCTGCCAAAGCCAATTCTCTCCTTCAGATCTGAAAGAACCACCAGTTTTTCCCCTGATGACCTTGAACAGCAATATCCAGAACTGACCCAAGACCATATAACTGCAGAAGAGCGGGAGACCAGAAAACAGTCAGGTTCCAAAATGTGGTTTTGACAAAGAGCTGGTAGAATTACCGCATCCAAATTGAAGTAAGTTCTCCACATTAATGCTGAAAAGCCAGCCAAGAGCCTAATCAAGGCCATTTGTTCCCCCGAGGCTCATAGATTCTCAACAACAGCAACAAGGTCTGGTACTGTAATGAGATATATCTGTCACTAATGTCATATTGTGAAAAATGTTGTGTTGTTCTTCCCTCAAATCAAATAGTGGGAAGTTACTGTGTGTGTTATACTATGACGTGATTGATTCAGGGGTCCATTGCATTCTTTTAAGCCAGGTATGGCTGTGAGCATGAGGCACAAGCAGGCAGAGACTAGAACATGTCAATGAGAGCTGAACATGATAGCTTTTCAGTGGTCTGTGGCTGAAGTCTAAATGGCCGTTCATGGGAGCCTCACCAGATGGGATCGTTGGTCATGGTACTGGGGTATGTGGACTCAAGGTAATACTTGAAAACAAACTTTCACAGAACCATGCATAACTCAATCAATAGTCGTTTACACATCTGTTGTTTAAGTGGTTAAAATATAAGAATACAAGCTGACTTCAGAAAACAAAACTGAATATACAGGTAAAAGCCAGTAAATTAGAATATTTTGAAAAACTTGATTTATTTCAGTAATTGCATTCAAAAGGTGTAACTTGTACATTATATTTATTCATTGCACACAGACTGATGCATTCAAATGTTTATTTCATTTAATTTTGATGATTTGAAGTGGCAACAAATGAAAATCCAAAATTCCGTGTGTCGCAAAATTAGAATATTACTTAAGGCTAATACAAAAAAGGGATTTTTAGAAATGTTGGCCAACTGAAAAGTATGAAAATGAAAAATATGAGCATGTACAATACTCAATACTTGGTTGGAGCTCCTTTTGCCTCAATTACTGCGTTAATGCGGCGTGGCATGGAGTCGATGAGTTTCTGGCACTGCTCAGGTGTTATGAGAGCCCAGGTTGCTCTGATAGTGGCCTTCAACTCTTCTGCGTTTTTGGGTCTGGCATTCTGCATCTTCCTTTTCACAATACCCCACAGATTTTCTATGGGGCTAAGGTCAGGGGAGTTGGCGGGCCAATTTAGAACAGAAATACCATGGTCCGTAAACCAGGCACGGGTAGATTTTGCGCTGTGTGCAGGCGCCAAGTCCTGTTGGAACTTGAAATCTCCATCTCCATAGAGCAGGTCAGCAGCAGGAAGCATGAAGTGCTCTAAAACTTGCTGGTAGACGGCTGCGTTGACCCTGGATCTCAGGAAACAGAGTGGACCGACACCAGCAGATGACATGGCACCCCAAACCATCACTGATGGTGGAAACTTTACACTAGACTTCAGGCAACGCGGATCCTGTGCCTCTCCTGTCTTCCTCCAGACTCTGGGACCTTGATTTCCAAAGGAAATGCAAATGGTTGGGTGTTGGTTTGGGGTGCCATGTCATCTGCTGGTGTCGGTCCACTCTGTTTCCTGAGATCCAGGGTCAACGCAGCCGTCTACCAGCAAGTTTTAGAGCACTTCATGCTTCCTGCTGCTGACCTGCTCTATGGAGATGGAGATTTCAAGTTCCAACAGGACTTGGCGCCTGCACACAGCGCAAAATCTACCCGTGCCTGGTTTACGGACCATGGTATTTCTGTTCTAAATTGGCCCGCCAACTCCCCTGACCTTAGCCCCATAGAAAATCTGTGGGGTATTGTGAAAAGGAAGATGCAGAATGCCAGACCCAAAAACGCAGAAGAGTTGAAGGCCACTATCAGAGCAATCTGGGCTCTCATAACACCTGAGCAGTGCCAGAAACTCATCGACTCCATGCCACGCCGCATTAATGCAGTAATTGAGGCAAAAGGAGCTCCAACCAAGTATTGAGTATTGTACATGCTCATATTTTTCATTTTCATACTTTTCAGTTGGCCAACATTTCTAAAAATCCCTTTTTTGTATTAGCCTTAAGTAATATTCTAATTTTGTGACACACGGAATTTTGGATTTTCATTTGTTGCCACTTCAAATCATCAAAATTAAATGAAATAAACATTTGAATGCATCAGTCTGTGTGCAATGAATAAATATAATGTACAAGTTACACCTTTTGAATGCAATTACTGAAATAAATCAAGTTTTTCAAAATATTCTAATTTACTGGCTTTTACCTGTAAATGTATTCAGTATTCATAATAACAGCCAAAAGACAAGTATACCTTCTTTTTTAGTTTGTGCACTGGTCATTCATGTAGTTTATGTTCTCTGGTTTTAGTGTTCACTCTGTCACAAATATAAGGTGAACATCTCAACTTTTGCAGGTGAAAAAGGCTTTTCCTTGGTGAGGGACGGCCAAGAGGTGAAACTAGACATTGTTACTAGTTCCAAGTACCGGCACAGCTACATGTCCTGCCAGCAAACTACTCTGACTTTATTGTATGGAACAAAGGTCACTTTTTGGTGGAGCGCATTATGCTGGATTTAGATTGTTGGGGAAACAAATGTGTCAGGTTTGTCCCTGACAGTTTGGTTATATTTGAGTTTTTCCTCTCTTTATTTCCTGTCAGCGCTTTTATTTTGGTTGTTTCCTGCTTGTCTCCCTGAGCGCTGTTTCCCATCAGCTGCGGCTGATTGGCACCTGGCCACACCTGCTGTCAATCAGCCAGCTGCTATTTAAACCTGCCTTGCCATCCAGTCAGGGTGAGAGCTAATGATTGTCCATGTCAGTGACATGCAGAGAAGGCAGGATTGGTGCGGGAAAACATCATTTAATGTCCAAAATAAATGTAAAACACAAACCAGGAACTCCATCCATCCATCCATCTTCTTCCGCTTATCCGAGGTCGGGTCGCGGGGGCAGCAGCTTAAGCAGGGAAGCCCAGACTTCCCTCTCCCCAGCCACTTCGTCCAGCTCCTCCCGGGGGATCCCGAGGCGTTCCCAGGCCAGCCGGGAGAGATAGTCTTCCCAGCGTGTCCTGGGTCTTCCCCGTGGCCTCCTACCGGTCAGACGTGCCCGAAACACCTTCCTAGGGAGGCGTTCGGGTGGCATCCTGACCAGATGCCCGAACCACCTCATCTGGCTCCTCTCCATGTGGAGGAGCAGCGGCTTTACTTTGAGCTCCCCCCGGATGACAGAGCTTCTCACCCTATCTCTAAGGGAGAGCCCCGCCACTCGGCGGAGGAAACTCATTTCGGCCGCTTGTACCCGTGATCTTGTCCTTTCGGTCATGACCCAAAGCTCATGACCATAGGTGAGGATGGGAACGTAGATCGACCGGTAAATCGAGAGCTTTGCCTTCCGGCTCAGCTCCTTCTTCACCACAACGGATCGATACAGCGTCCCCATTACTGAAGACGCCGCACCGATCCGCCTGTCGATCTCACGATCCACTCTTCCCTCACTCGTGAACAAGACTCCGAGGTACTTGAACTCCTCCACTTGGGGCAAGATCTCCTCCCCAACCCGGAGATGGCACTCCACCCTTTTCCGGGAGAGAACCATGGACTCGGACTTGGAGGTGCTGATTCCCATCCCAGTCGCTTCACACTCGGCTGCGAACCGATCCAGCGAGAGCTGAAGATCTTGGCCAGAGGAAGCCATCAGGACCACATCATCTGCAAATAGCAGAGACCTAATCCTGCAGCCACCAAACCAGATCCCCTCAACGCCCTGACTGCGTCTAGAAATTCTGTCCATAAAGGTTATGAACAGAATCGGTGACAAAGGGCAGCCTTGGCGGAGTCCAACCCTCACTGGAAACGTGTCCGACTTACTGCCGGCAATGCGAACCAAGCTCTGACACTGATCATACAGGGAGCGAACTGCCACAATAAGACAGTCCGATACCCCATACTCTCTGAGCACTCCCCACAGGACTTCCCGGGGTACACGGTCGAATGCCTTCTCCAAGTCCACAAAGCACATGTCGACTGGTTGGGCAAACTCCCATGCACCCTCAAGGACCCTGCCGAGAGTATAGAGCTGGTCCACAGTTCCACGACCAGGACGAAAACCACACTGTTCCTCCTGAATCCGAGGTTCGACTATCCGGCCAGGAACTAAAAATAGCCAAACTGCAAACAGGAACCAGCAAACAACGACAAGTAGTAGACGATGACCTTGACAATCATTAGCTCTAACGACAATACTCCAGCTCAGACTGGATGACAAGGCAGGTTTAAATAGCAGCTGGCTGATTGACAGCAGGTGTGGCCAGGTGCCAATCAGCCGCAGCTGAGGGGAAACAGCGCTCAGGGAGAAAAGCAGGAAACAACCAAAATTAAAGCTGCAAGCAGCGTTGTTCGGGCCCGCGTATTTGGCAGGTGCTAGTCCTAAGTGTCCCAATACTTTTGTCTACTTGTAGTCTGAAGTGTCCCAAGACTTTTGTCTAGTGTACCTACCTTGTCTGCATTGTGTGGGCACGTTGGTGCTTCCTGCTTTTGAGCAGCCATCTTAAAAAAACAGCACCGCAGGAGCATCAGTGCAGCGGGTCTTTGAAGGGTCATAAAATCAAAACCGGAGCAGGTATCACAACTCTTTCACCAACTTTTAATCAGAAGGGTTCAATCTCTCTCCTGTGTTAGTTTGAAGCCGAAACAACAAACGCGCTCAGAGGAGATAATGTTTGAAGAAAGGGGACGGGTTTTTACAAAAATGTTGTGTTGAAGGGGGAATAGCAAACTTCCTGTATATTTTTGCTGGGGGTTGTCAATTTATGAAATGTAGGTCTAAGTGAGACCTACATAGAGGTTTTTGTTTCATGTCTGTCCGACTTTCCCAGTGGGAGTTACAGGCAGTTATGTCAGTTTTTTCATCCGAGGAGCAGTTTTTTGTGCGTTTTATTCAAAAATTGCTCAAGAGCACAATTTTGAGATTTGGGGTTAGGTTTTTTTATTAGATCACAATTTCTGCCAGTCCTGATGTGTGCGTTCAGTTCGGTGAGTTTTGAAGCATGTTAAGGGGGTCAAAATACAGCTCAAAGAGGCAAAAGTGACTGTTTTTAGTACTTTTTTTGTCTTGAAGGGGGAATTGCCAACTTCCTGTTGATTTTTGCCCGAGGATATACAGTTATGAAAACTAGGTCTAAGTCAAACCTACATACAGGTTTTTGTTTCATGTCTCTCCGATCTTCCTAGTGGGAGATATAGGCAGTCTAGTTGTTTTTTTCCTAGGGGGCGCTAGAGCGCAATTTTGAGTTTTGGGGTTCGTTTTTTTTTTAAAAAGGTAATTTTCGCAGGTCCTGATGTGTGGGTCAAATATGGCGAGTTTTGAAGCATGTTAAGTGGGTCAAATTACAGTTTGTTGTGGCGGCGGAAGAATAAAGAATAATAAAACGAACGAATAACAACGGGTCCTAATGTCCCATTGCATAAGGACTCCCTTCGGGAGTCCTTTTGCAATGGGCCATTGCGGGCCCTAATAAAAGCGCTGACAGGAAATAAAGACAAACACAGAGGAAAAACTAAAACATAACCAAACTGTCAGAGACAAACCTGACAAAATGTTTCCAAAAGCAGAGAGGTTTTTTAGAGAGTGCATCCTCCCTGAAGTTTTTGGTCACAGGTTTGCCAAAGAGGCCTCAGCAGGCCTAAGTGGCGGATCACCTTACCAAAGGTTTTTTTTGTTAATATTAGTTGCTCAAAATGAGAAAACAGAGGTTAGATCATTCATCACAGACATGGCGCGACAGTGTCCAAACAGAGTCTCCAAACACGAGTACAGTCTTCAATAACACCAACTTTTCATCACAGACATGGCGCGACAGTGTCCAAACAGAGTCTCCAAACACGAGTACAGTCTTCAATAACACCAACTTTTCATCACAGACATGGCGCCACAGTGTCCAAACAGAGTCTCTAAACACGAGTACAGTCTTCAATAACACCAACTTTTCATCACAGACATGGCGCCACAGTGTCCAAACAGAGTCTCTAAACACGAGTACAGTCTTCAATAACACCAACTTTTCATCACAGACATGGCGCGACAGTGTCCAAACAGAGTCTCCAAACACGAGTACAGTCTTCAATAACACCAACTTTTCATCACAGACATGGCGCGACAGTGTCCAAACAGAGTCTCCAAACACGAGTACAGTCTTCAATAACACCAACTTTTCATCACAGACATGGCGCGACAGTGTCCAAACAGAGTCTCCAAACACGAGTACAGTCTTCAATAACACCAACTTTTCATCACAGACATGGCGCCACAGTGTCCAAACAGAGTCTCTAAACACGAGTACAGTCTTCAATAACACCAACTTTTCATCACAGACATGGCGCCACAGTGTCCAAACAGAGTCTCTAAACACGAGTACAGTCTTCAATAACACCAACTTTTCATCACAGACATGGCGCGACAGTGTCCAAACAGAGTCTCCAAACACGAGTACAGTCTTCAATAACACCAACTTTTCATCACAGACATGGCGCGACAGTGTCCAAACAGAGTCTCCAAACACGAGTACAGTCTTCAATAACACCAACTTTTCATCACAGACATGGCGCGACAGTGTCCAAACAGAGTCTCCAAACACGAGTACAGTCTTCAATAACACCAACTTTTCATCACAGACATGGCGCCACAGTGTCCAAACAGAGTCTCTAAACACGAGTACAGTCTTCAATAACACCAACTTTTCATCACAGACATGGCGCCACAGTGTCCAAACAGAGTCTCTAAACACGAGTACAGTCTTCAATAACACCAACTTTTCATCACAGACATGGCGCGACAGTGTCCAAACAGAGTCTCCAAACACGAGTACAGTCTTCAATAACACCAACTTTTCATCACAGACATGGCGCGACAGTGTCCAAACAGAGTCTCCAAACACGAGTACAGTCTTCAATAACACCAACTTTTCATCACAGACATGGCGCGACAGTGTCCAAACAGAGTCTCCAAACACGAGTACAGTCTTCAATAACACCAACTTTTCATCACAGACATGGCGCCACAGTGTCCAAACAGAGTCTCTAAACACGAGTACAGTCTTCAATAACACCAACTTTTCATCACAGACATGGCGCCACAGTGTCCAAACAGAGTCTCTAAACACGAGTACAGTCTTCAATAACACCAACTTTTCATCACAGACATGGCGCGACAGTGTCCAAACAGAGTCTCCAAACACGAGTACAGTCTTCAATAACACCAACTTTTCATCACAGACATGGCGCGACAGTGTCCAAACAGAGTCTCCAAACACGAGTACAGTCTTCAATAACACCAACTTTTCATCACAGACATGGCGCGACAGTGTCCAAACAGAGTCTCCAAACACGAGTACAGTCTTCAATAACACCAACTTTTCATCACAGACATGGCGCGACAGTGTCCAAACAGAGTCTCCAAACACGAGTACAGTCTTCAATAACACCAACTTTTCATCACAGACATGGCGCCACAGTGTCCAAACAGAGTCTCTAAACACGAGTACAGTCTTCAATAACACCAACTTTTCATCACAGACATGGCGCGACAGTGTCCAAACAGAGTCTCCAAACACGAGTACAGTCTTCAATAACACCAACTTTTCATCACAGTCATGGCGCGACAGTGTCCAAACAGAGTCTCTAAACACGAGCACAGTCTTCAATAACACCAACTTTTCATCACAGACATGGCGCGACAGTGTCCAAACAGAGTCTCCAAACACGAGTACAGTCTTCAATAACACCAACTTTTCATCACAGACATGGCGCGACAGTGTCCAAACAGAGTCTCCAAACACAAGTACAGTCTTCAATAACACCAACTTTTCATCACAGACATGGCGCGACAGTGTCCAAACAGAGTCTCCAAACACGAGTACAGTCTTCAATAACACCAACTTTTCATCACAGACATGGCGCGACAGTGTCCAAACAGAGTCTCCAAACACGAGTACAGTCTTCAATAACACCAACTTTTCATCACAGACATGGCACGACAGTGTCCAAACAGAGTCTCCAAACACGAGTACAGTCTTCAATAACACCAACTTTTCATCACAGACATGGCGCGACAGTGTCCAAACAGAGTCTCTAAACAAGAGTACAGTCTTCAATAACACCAAAAATAGATGCTATATTTTTTGCCAGTTCCTCTTATTAAAGAAAGAGTGACTAAAAGGATTGGAGAAACTGCTTAAAATTCTCATGAAAAGTGTGTTTATATAATTTGTGCGTTGTCCAGTGTTGGGTTAATTTCTGAAAACCAGTAACTAGTTACAGATACTAGTTACTTTATTTCAAAAGTAACTCAGTTACTAACTCAGTTACTTACACCAAAAAGTAATGCGTTACTGTGAAAAGTAACTATTTAGTTACTTCTTTTTTTCCCCTTTTTTTTAAGGCTCCCATTAATGTCCTTTTAGTCTTCATTTCAGTACTGTTATTGCACTGGACAATAATACAATGTGTTCATCAACTTGACATGCATTTGCATCACTCAACTCAGAAAGCAATGTGCTCTACATACAAACCCCGTTTCCATATGAGTTGGGAAATTGTGTTAGATGTAAATATAAACGGAGTACAATGATTTGCAAATCCTTTTCAACCCATATTCAGTTGAATATGCTACAAAGACAACATATTTGATGTTCAAACTCGTAAACTTTTTTTTTTTTTTTTTTTGCAAATAATAATTAACTTAGAATTTCATGGCTGCAACACGTGCCAAAGTAGTTGGGAAAGGGCATGTTCACCACTGTGTTACATGGCCTTTCCTTTTAACAACACTCAATAAACGATTTGGGAACTGAGGAAGCTAATTGTTGAAGCTTTGAAAGTGGAATTCTTTCCCATTCTTGTTTTATGTAGAGCTTCAGTCGTTCAACAGTCCGGGGTCACCGCTGTCGTATTTTACGCTTCATAATGCGCCACACATTTTTGATGCGAGACAGGTCTGGACTGCAGGCGGGCCAGGAAAGTACCCGCACTCTTTTTTTTACGAAGCCACGCTGTTGTAACACGTGCTGAATGTGGCTTGGCATTGTCTTGCTGAAATAAGCAGGGGCGTCCATGAAAAAGACGGCGCTTAGATGGCAGCATATGTTGTTCCAAAACCTGTATGTACCTTTCAGCATTAATGGTGCCTTCACAGATGTGTAAGTTACCCATGTCTTGGGCACTAATGCACCCCCATGCCATCACACATGCTGCCTTTTGAACTTTGCGTCTATAACAGTCTGGATGGTTCGCTTCCCCTTTGGTCCGGATGACACGATGTCGAATATTTCCAAAAACAATTTGGAATGTGGACTCGTCAGACCACAGAACACTTTTCCACTTTGCATGAGTCCATCTTAGATGATCTCGGGCCCAGAGAAGCCGGCGGCGTTTCTGGGTGTTGTTGATAAATGGCTTTGGCTTTGCATAGTAGAGCTTTAACTTGCACTTACAGATGTAGCGACCAACTGTATTTAGTGACAGTGGTTTTCTGAAGTGTTCCTGAGCCCATGTGGTGATATCCTTTAGAGATTGATGTCGCTTTTTGATACAGTGCCGTCTGAGGGATGGAAGGTCACGGTCATTCAATGTTGGTTTCCGGCCATGCCGCTTAAGTGGAGTGATTTCTCCACATTCTCTGAACCTTTTGATGATATTATGGAGCGTGGATGTTGAAATCCCTAAATTTCTTGCAATTGCACTTTGAGAAATGTTCTTAAACTGTTTGACTATTTGCTCACGCAGTTGTGGACAAAGGGGTGTACCTCGCCCCATCCTTTCTTGTGAAAGACTGAGCATTTTTTGGGAAGCTGTTTTTATACCCAATCATGGCACCCACCTGTTCCCAATTAGCCTGCACACCTGTGGGATGTTCCAAATAAGTGTTTGATGAGCATTCTTCAACTTTATCAGTATTTATCTCCACCTTTCCCAACTTCTTTGTCACGTGTTCAAATCAAATTCTAAAGTTAATGATTATTTGCAACAAAAAAAAATGTTTATCAGTTTGAACATCAAATATGTTGTCTTTGTAGCATATTCAACTGAATATGGCTTGAAAAGGATTTGCAAATCATTGTATTCCGTTTATATTTACATCTAACACAATTTCCCAACTCATATGGAAACGGGGTTTGAACAACACACAAAGACAAAGATATGTTTCAAAGGGCCAATTTATTTCAGGCCAGAACAAATTGACAAAACTATTTTAAATAGCTGCAAAATAATGGCACTTTAACTTGAACTTTAAGTAGATAGGATCTTTAGCTGAGATAGGCTCCAGCGCCCCCCGCGACCCCAAAGGGAATAAGCGGTAAAAAAATGGATGGATGGATGGATCTTTGATCCAAGACACTACTTACATTTAACTAAAATGTTATTTTCTTTGTGCTCGGCAAAAAGTATTGAGAATGTCTCCATGTTAAGAAACTCGACTTCTGGCTTCACCATGATTTCTTGTTAGTTGTTATGAGAGTAGCATATGTGTGTGTGTGTGTGTGTGTGTGTGTGTGTGTGTGTGTGTGTGTGTGTGTGTGTGTGTGTGTGTGTGTGTGTGTGTGTGTGTGTGTGTGTGTGTGTGTGTGTGTGTGTGTGTGTGTGTGTGTGTGTGTGTGTGTGGCCCTTTAAGATATGACAGCATTTGAGGTAAGTGACGTCAGTGAGTGAGTGGGCGGGAGAGGTGAGCGAGCGGCAACAGTGAGTGCGTGCAGGTGCTCTAGCTTGGTGGATGGCTGCGTGCAATAAAGTCACAAAGTTGCAACAAACCGCCGGCCTCGTCATTCACCCTCAGCTGTAAAGACCCACTTCCGGGTAAAGTGAAGGTTGTTAGCCCCGAAGTACATAGACCCTGGAGGAACGTCTCCCCTGCGCCCCTAGACTACGGTCTGGTAGCGCCCCACCTGGCCCCCACCCACACAAAGCACGCCTCTTCTCCGCACGCCTCTTCTTTTCCTTGTGACACAGAAGGAAGGCACCGCAGCGCTGCAATAAAACACACTCAGATCTTCTGTTTCTAGCCGATACTACATCAAAAGTAACGTAAAATAACGCAGTAACGCATCATGTAGTAACGGTAACTGAGTTACTGAATATAAAAAATAAAGCGTTAGATTACCAGTTACGGCCGAAACTAACGGCGTTACAGTAACGTGTTACTTTGTAACGCGTTAGCCCCAACACTGGCGTTGCCCTATTTAAAAAAAGCATAATGTTTAAAAAAAATTTCATTAAAGCAATCTTGAAAAAAAAACTTGAAAATCTCTGTCGACTTAATGGCGAAAAATTATGTTTATTTGCTATTATTCACTTTAATTTCAAGTTAACAATGAACAAACTGCAAGTTTAAATGTTAAATCCATATTTTCAATATAAATGTTAGAGTTAAATGTCCCGCCTGTGACGATCTGTCACTTCATTTCGGTTTGTTTCCATGTTTTTGTATTTACTTCCTGTCAGTGCTCTTATTTTGTTATATTTCCTGTTGGTTCCGCTGAGCACTGTTTTCTCCTCACCTGCCGGTGATTGGCAGCCGGTCCACACCTGCTGCCAATCAGCAGATGCCTATTTATGTTTTCACTCGAGCACTCCTCAGTGCTCGACGATAGACTATGTTTGGAACTGTTGTATGCAAGACTGCTACATTTCTCTGTTTTATTATTAAAATCATCTTACCTGCTCATCCTCATCCTGGTTCTTGCATCTTGGGGTCACACAAACGGCAGCCATGCGAGTTCCTCACAGTATCGTCGAGCCAGAAGATTGTGTCTTCGCGAGAACCCCTGTCGGCGATGCACAGCCGACCTTCTGGACCGCACAATTTTTGGGGGACTTAAAAGCCAGGTTTGTGCGGTCCCAGCCCACAGCAGGCTCGGACCTTCCCTCTCCGCCTCGACCGCCGGTTCCGGCTCTCCGACCGGCAAGGCCACCGCCGCCTTCGCTCCTCCCGGCTCGGCCGCCGGTTCCGGCTCTCCGACCGGCTAGGCCACCGCCGCCTTCGCTCTTCCCGGCTCGGCCGCCGGCTCCGGATCTCCGACCGGCACGGCCACTGCCGCCATCTTCCCCGTCGCCTGCTGTGCATCCTGTCCCGGCTCCACGGCAATCGCCTGTGCCAGCGCGTCGACCACCGGTTCCCACACCGCGTCGCACGCCAGTCGCAGCCCCGCGTCGCACGCCGGTCGCGGCGCCACGACGGCCAACACCGGCTGAGTGCCCAGCACCCGTTCCTGCTCCAAGGCAGCTTCCAGCAGCTGCACCACGGCTGCTATCCCTTCCAGCACCCGCTCATCCTGCCAGTCCGGCGAAGGCTCCAGTGGAGCCCACCGTGATGTCCTTCCTGGCCTCCTGCTGGGACTCGGCGAGGGACGTGTCGTTTTCCCTCCTCCTGGCCCCCTTCCGCCCGTCCCTGGTTTTCGCACCGGGGGACATAAAAAACCTAGAACTCCTTCTCCCAGTGGTGGACGGCGTCTGGCATCCGCCTAGTGGAGGGGGGGCTACTTCCAGCAGCAGTGCAGCCAAGCACACGCCGCTGTCGTCTCCTCCCACGGAGACATCATCGTCTCTTTCCACGGCGCCGCCACCTTCATCTTTTCTGGCGCGCCTTCGCCCTGCGCGGACATCTTCCGCGTCACCGGTGGGACTCCACATGACACCGCCATCTTCCTGGTCGGCAGCGGATCCACCCACAACCACATCGTCTCCGGCGGGCTTTCGCAGGGCGCCGCCATCTTCATGGTCATCATCATCGTCACCGGCTGCGCGACCTCCTCCTCATCCGCCAAATATGTGGCGGTGTTATGGACTTCATCCGCGCTGTCGGCAGCGATCTGCAGAACCTGCGTGTGGACCTTCGCAGCTGTTGGTGCTCAGGTACCACGCGCTTCCGCCTCCTTGTCGGCCACTAATGTGGCCGTTCCGTGGTCGCCCGCCTCGCCAGTTCCAGCGGCGGTCAACGCGTCGCCGCCACCTGACTTTCCCTCGCTGGCTGCGGGGACACTTGGCCTGGCGACCCTCCGCCATGTCCTCCCTCCTCCCTTGGACTTATTTCCGTTCTTGTTTCCAGGGAACATCTGGAATCTGTTCCTTGAGGGGGGGGTCCTGTGACGATCTGTCACTTCATTTCGGTTTGTTTCCATGTTTTTGTATTTACTTCCTGTCAGTGCTCTTATTTTGTTATATTTCCTGTTGGTTCCGCTGAGCACTGTTTTCTCCTCACCTGCCGGTGATTGGCAGCCGGTCCACACCTGCTGCCAATCAGCAGATGCCTATTTATGTTTTCACTCGAGCACTCCTCAGTGCTCGACGATAGACTATGTTTGGAACTGTTGTATGCAAGACTGCTACATTTCTCTGTTGTTTTATTATTAAAATCATCTTACCTGCTCATCCTCATCCTGGTTCTTGCATCTTGGGGTCACACAAACTGCAGCCATGCGAGTTCCTCACAGTATCGTCGAGCCAGAAGATTGTGTCTTCGCGAGAACCCCTGTCGGCGATGCACAGCCGACCTTCTGGACCGCACAATTTTTGGGGGACTTAAAAGCCAGGTTTGTGCGGTCCCAGCCCACAGCAGGCTCGGACCTTCCCTCTCCGCCTCGACCGCCGGTTCCGGCTCTCCGACCGGCGAGGCCACCGCCGCCTTCGCTCCTCCCGGCTCGGCCGCCGGTTCCGGCTCTCCGACCGGCTAGGCCACCGCCGCCTTCGCTCTTCCCGGCTCGGCCGCCGGCTCCGGATCTCCGACCGGCGCGGCCACTGCCGCCATCTTCCCCGTCGCCTGCTGTGCATCCTGTCCCGGCTCCACGGCAATCGCCTGTGCCAGCGCGTCGACCACCGGTTCCCACACCGCGTCGCACGCCATTCGCAGCCCCGCGTCGCACGCCGGTCGCGGCGCCACGACGGCCAACACCGGCTGAGTGCCCAGCACCCGTTCCTGCTCCAAGGCAGCTTCCAGCAGCTGCACCACGGCTGCTATCCCTTCCAGCACCCGCTCATCCTGCCAGTCCGGCGAAGGCTCCAGTGGAGCCCACCGTGATGTCCTTCCTGGCCTCCTGCTGGGACTCGGCGAGGGACTTGTCGTTTTCCCTCCTCCTGGCCCCCTTCCGCCCGTCCCTGGTTTTCGCACCGGGGGACATAAAAAACCTAGAACTCCTTCTCCCAGTGGTGGACGGCGTCTGGCATCCGCCTAGTGGAGGGGGGGCTACTTCCAGCAGCAGTGCAGCCAAGCACACGCCGCTGTCGTCTCCTCCCACGGAGACATCATCGTCTCTTTCCACGGCGCCGCCACCTTCATCTTTTCTGGCGCGCCTTCGCACTGCGCGGACATCTTCCGCGTCACCGGTGGGACTCCGCATGACACCGCCATCTTCCTGGTCGACAGCGGATCCACCCACAACCACATCGTCTCTGGCGGGCTTTCGCAGGGCGCCGCCATCTTCATGGTCATCATCATCGTCACCGGCTGCGCGACCTCCTCCTCATCCGCCAAATATGTGGCGGTGTTATGGACTTCATCCGCGCTGTCGGCAGCGATCTGCAGAACCTGCGTGTGGACCTTCGCAGCTGTTGGTGCTCAGGTACCACGCGCTTCCGCCTCCTTGTCGGCCACTAATGTGGCCGTTCCGTGGTCGCCCGCCTCGCCAGTTCCAGCGGCGGTCAACGCGTCGCCGCCACCTGACTTTCCCTCGCTGGCTGCGGGGACACTTGGCCTGGCGACCCTCCGCCATGTCCTCCCTCCTCCCTCCCGTAATTTTTGGACTTATTTCCGTTCTTGTTTCCAGGGAACATCTGGAATCTGTTCCTTGAGGGGGGGGTCCTGTGACGATCTGTCACTTCATTTCGGTTTGTTTCCATGTTTTTGTATTTACTTCCTGTCAGTGCTCTTATTTTGTTATATTTCCTGTTGGTTCCGCTGAGCACTGTTTTCTCCTCACCTGCCGGTGATTGGCAGCCGGTCCACACCGGCTGCCAATCAGCAGATGCCTATTTATGTTTTCACTCGAGCACTCCTCAGTGCTCGACGATAGACTATGTTTGGAACTGTTGTATGCAAGACTGCTACATTTCTCTGTTGTTTTATTATTAAAATCATCTTACCTGCTCATCCTCATCCTGGTTCTTGCATCTTGGGGTCACACAAACGGCAGCCATGCGAGTTCCTCACAGTATCGTCGAGCCAGAAGATTGTGTCTTCGCGAGAACCCCTGTCGGCGATGCACAGCCGACCTTCTGGACCGCACAATTTTTGGGGGACTTAAAAGCCAGGTTTGTGCGGTCCCAGCCCACAGCAGGCTCGGACCTTCCCTCTCCGCCTCGACCGCCGGTTCCGGCTCTCCGACCGGCGAGGCCACCGCCGCCTTCGCTCCTCCCGGCTCGGCCGCCGGTTCCGGCTCTCCGACCGGCTAGGCCACCGCCGCCTTCGCTCTTCCCGGCTCGGCCGCCGGCTCCGGATCTCCGACCGGCGCGGCCACTGCCGCCATCTTCCCCGTCGCCTGCTGTGCATCCTGTCCCGGCTCCACGGCAATCGCCTGTGCCAGCGCGTCGACCACCGGTTCCCACACCGCGTCGCACGCCATTCGCAGCCCCGCGTCGCACGCCGGTCGCGGCGCCACGACGGCCAACACCGGCTGAGTGCCCAGCACCCGTTCCTGCTCCAAGGCAGCTTCCAGCAGCTGCACCACGGCTGCTATCCCTTCCAGCACCCGCTCATCCTGCCAGTCCGGCGAAGGCTCCAGTGGAGCCCACCGTGATGTCCTTCCTGGCCTCCTGCTGGGACTCGGCGAGGGACTTGTCGTTTTCCCTCCTCCTGGCCCCCTTCCGCCCGTCCCTGGTTTTCGCACCGGGGGACATAAAAAACCTAGAACTCCTTCTCCCAGTGGTGGACGGCGTCTGGCATCCGCCTAGTGGAGGGGGGGCTACTTCCAGCAGCAGTGCAGCCAAGCACACGCCGCTGTCGTCTCCTCCCACGGAGACATCATCGTCTCTTTCCACGGCGCCGCCACCTTCATCTTTTCTGGCGCGCCTTCGCACTGCGCGGACATCTTCCGCGTCACCGGTGGGACTCCGCATGACACCGCCATCTTCCTGGTCGACAGCGGATCCACCCACAACCACATCGTCTCTGGCGGGCTTTCGCAGGGCGCCGCCATCTTCATGGTCATCATCATCGTCACCGGCTGCGCGACCTCCTCCTCATCCGCCAAATATGTGGTGGTGTTATGGACTTCATCCGCGCTGTCGGCAGCGATCTGCAGAACCTGCGTGTGGACCTTCGCAGCTGTTGGTGCTCAGGTACCACGCGCTTCCGCCTCCTTGTCGGCCACTAATGTGGCCGTTCCGTGGTCGCCCGCCTCGCCAGTTCCAGCGGCGGTCAACGCGTCGCCGCCACCTGACTTTCCCTCGCTGGCTGCGGGGACACTTGGCCTGGCGACCCTCCGCCATGTCCTCCCTCCTCCCTCCCGTAATTTTTGGACTTATTTCCGTTCTTGTTTCCAGGGAACATCTGGAATCTGTTCCTTGAGGGGGGGGTCCTGTGACGATCTGTCACTTCATTTCGGTTTGTTTCCATGTTTTTGTATTTACTTCCTGTCAGTGCTCTTATTTTGTTATATTTCCTGTTGGTTCCGCTGAGCACTGTTTTCTCCTCACCTGCCGGTGATTGGCAGCCGGTCCACACCGGCTGCCAATCAGCAGATGCCTATTTATGTTTTCACTCGAGCACTCCTCAGTGCTCGACGATAGACTATGTTTGGAACTGTTGTATGCAAGACTGCTACATTTCTCTGTTGTTTTATTATTAAAATCATCTTACCTGCTCATCCTCATCCTGGTTCTTGCATCTTGGGGTCACACAAACGGCAGCCATGCGAGTTCCTCACAGTATCGTCGAGCCAGAAGATTGTGTCTTCGCGAGAACCCCTGTCGGCGATGCACAGCCGACCTTCTGGACCGCACAATTTTTGGGGGACTTAAAAGCCAGGTTTGTGCGGTCCCAGCCCACAGCAGGCTCGGACCTTCCCTCTCCGCCTCGACCGCCGGTTCCGGCTCTCCGACCGGCGAGGCCACCGCCGCCTTCGCTCCTCCCGGCTCGGCCGCCGGTTCCGGCTCTCCGACCGGCTAGGCCACCGCCGCCTTCGCTCTTCCCGGCTCGGCCGCCGGCTCCGGATCTCCGACCGGCGCGGCCACTGCCGCCATCTTCCCCGTCGCCTGCTGTGCATCCTGTCCCGGCTCCACGGCAATCGCCTGTGCCAGCGCGTCGACCACCGGTTCCCACACCGCGTCGCACGCCATTCGCAGCCCCGCGTCGCACGCCGGTCGCGGCGCCACGACGGCCAACACCGGCTGAGTGCCCAGCACCCGTTCCTGCTCCAAGGCAGCTTCCAGCAGCTGCACCACGGCTGCTATCCCTTCCAGCACCCGCTCATCCTGCCAGTCCGGCGAAGGCTCCAGTGGAGCCCACCGTGATGTCCTTCCTGGCCTCCTGCTGGGACTCGGCGAGGGACTTGTCGTTTTCCCTCCTCCTGGCCCCCTTCCGCCCGTCCCTGGTTTTCGCACCGGGGGACATAAAAAACCTAGAACTCCTTCTCCCAGTGGTGGACGGCGTCTGGCATCCGCCTAGTGGAGGGGGGGCTACTTCCAGCAGCAGTGCAGCCAAGCACACGCCGCTGTCGTCTCCTCCCACGGAGACATCATCGTCTCTTTCCACGGCGCCGCCACCTTCATCTTTTCTGGCGCGCCTTCGCACTGCGCGGACATCTTCCGCGTCACCGGTGGGACTCCGCATGACACCGCCATCTTCCTGGTCGACAGCGGATCCACCCACAACCACATCGTCTCTGGCGGGCTTTCGCAGGGCGCCGCCATCTTCATGGTCATCATCATCGTCACCGGCTGCGCGACCTCCTCCTCATCCGCCAAATATGTGGTGGTGTTATGGACTTCATCCGCGCTGTCGGCAGCGATCTGCAGAACCTGCGTGTGGACCTTCGCAGCTGTTGGTGCTCAGGTACCACGCGCTTCCGCCTCCTTGTCGGCCACTAATGTGGCCGTTCCGTGGTCGCCCGCCTCGCCAGTTCCAGCGGCGGTCAACGCGTCGCCGCCACCTGACTTTCCCTCGCTGGCTGCGGGGACACTTGGCCTGGCGACCCTCCGCCATGTCCTCCCTCCTCCCTCCCGTAATTTTTGGACTTATTTCCGTTCTTGTTTCCAGGGAACATCTGGAATCTGTTCCTTGAGGGGGGGGTCCTGTGACGATCTGTCACTTCATTTCGGTTTGTTTCCATGTTTTTGTATTTACTTCCTGTCAGTGCTCTTATTTTGTTATATTTCCTGTTGGTTCCGCTGAGCACTGTTTTCTCCTCACCTGCCGGTGATTGGCAGCCGGTCCACACCGGCTGCCAATCAGCAGATGCCTATTTATGTTTTCACTCGAGCACTCCTCAGTGCTCGACGATAGACTATGTTTGGAACTGTTGTATGCAAGACTGCTACATTTCTCTGTTGTTTTATTATTAAAATCATCTTACCTGCTCATCCTCATCCTGGTTCTTGCATCTTGGGGTCACACAAACGGCAGCCATGCGAGTTCCTCACAGTATCGTCGAGCCAGAAGATTGTGTCTTCGCGAGAACCCCTGTCGGCGATGCACAGCCGACCTTCTGGACCGCACAATTTTTGGGGGACTTAAAAGCCAGGTTTGTGCGGTCCCAGCCCACAGCAGGCTCGGACCTTCCCTCTCCGCCTCGACCGCCGGTTCCGGCTCTCCGACCGGCGAGGCCACCGCCGCCTTCGCTCCTCCCGGCTCGGCCGCCGGTTCCGGCTCTCCGACCGGCTAGGCCACCGCCGCCTTCGCTCTTCCCGGCTCGGCCGCCGGCTCCGGATCTCCGACCGGCACGGCCACTGCCGCCATCTTCCCCGTCGCCTGCTGTGCATCCTGTCCCGGCTCCACGGCAATCGCCTGTGCCAGCGCGTCGACCACCGGTTCCCACACCGCGTCGCACGCCAGTCGCAGCCCCGCGTCGCACCCCGGTCGCGGCGCCACGACGGCCAACACCGGCTGAGTGCCCAGCACCCGTTCCTGCTCCAAGGCAGCTTCCAGCAGCTGCACCACGGCTGCTATCCCTTCCAGCACCCGCTCATCCTGCCAGTCCGGCGAAGGCTCCAGTGGAGCCCACCGTGATGTCCTTCCTGGCCTCCTGCTGGGACTCGGCGAGGGACGTGTCGTTTTCCCTCCTCCTGGCCCCCTTCCGCCCGTCCCTGGTTTTCGCACCGGGGGACATAAAAAACCTAGAACTCCTTCTCCCAGTGGTGGACGGCGTCTGGCATCCGCCTAGTGGAGGGGGGGCTACTTCCAGCGGCAGTGCAGCCAAGCACACGCCGCTGTCGTCTCCTCCCACGGAGACATCATCGTCTCTTTCCACGGCGCCGCCACCTTCATCTTTTCTGGCGCGCCTTCGCACTGCGCGGACATCTTCCGCGTCACCGGTGGGACTCCGCATGACACCGCCATCTTCCTGGTCGGCAGCGGATCCACCCACAACCATATCGTCTCTGGCGGGCTTTCGCAGGGCGCCGCCATCTTCATGGTCATCATCATCGTCACCGGCTGCGCGACCTCCTCCTCATCCGCCAAATATGTGGCGGTGTTATGGACTTCATCCGCGCTGTCGGCAGCGATCTGCAGAACCTGCGTGTGGACCTTCGCAGCTGTTGGTGCTCAGGTACCACGCGCTTCCGCCTCCTTGTCGGCCACTAATGTGGCCGTTCCGTGGTCGCCCGCCTCGCCAGTTCCAGCGGCGGTCAACGCGTCGCCGCCACCTGACTTTCCCTCGCTGGCTGCGGGGACACTTGGCCTGGCGACCCTCCGCCATGTCCTCCCTCCTCCCTTGGACTTATTTCCGTTCTTGTTTCCAGGGAACATCTGGAATCTGTTCCTTGAGGGGGGGTCCTGTGACGATCTGTCACTTCATTTCGGTTTGTTTCCATGTTTTTGTATTTACTTCCTGTCAGTGCTCTTATTTTGTTATATTTCCTGTTGGTTCCGCTGAGCACTGTTTTCTCCTCACCTGCCGGTGATTGGCAGCCGGTCCACACCTGCTGCCAATCAGCAGATGCCTATTTATGTTTTCACTCGAGCACTCCTCAGTGCTCGACGATAGACTGTTTGGAACTGTTGTATGCAAGACTGCTACATTTCTCTGTTGTTTTATTATTAAAATCATCTTACCTGCTCATCCTCATCCTGGTTCTTGCATCTTGGGGTCACACAAACGGCAGCCATGCGAGTTCCTCACACCGCCAAGTGTAAAGGTTAATATTTATAGAAATGCAAATTTTCCAGAAATCCCAGGCAGTGCATCTTTCTTCCTGCAGAAGAAGTGAAACATGATCGATGATTAATGACAAATGAATGCCAATAAAGTTGCATATTGTTCAAAAACATCATGTGGGTGTGCATGGTGTGTTGAAAACAATACAGTATTCTCAATTCCTTATTTCTTTTTTATTAGAACAAATATTTTCCACTATCATGAGGTGACCAAAGATGACCACTACCCAATCATCATTGTTCACCTTTGACCCCATCTGAAGTCCCCAAGGTCATTTCTACCATCAAATGCATCACTCTGCCATCTGGAGTCCATCTCATCTTTGATCATAATCATGACACCGTCTGGTCATCCTTTGCTGAGCACTTAGCTGATTCCCCCGTGTACCTCTTCTTTATAATAAAGCTTCTATCTTAGTTCCTCATTTTAAGCAGTAAATGTACTTCAGGGCTGCCAAGTTTCACAAAATGACAAGAGTAAGACTTGAGTGTCATGATGCGTTCCTTTTTTAACAGCAATTTGGCCTGTTTTAAGGTGGCTTTAGACCTCAAGACTGATGTCCTCCCCTACGGTGGCTTTACCTGCACTGTGGCCTCCTAATGCTAGTCAATCATCCAGAAATGACAAATGCAAATAGTAATAAGAATTTTGACAAATTGTCATTATATCATTTCAACCAGGATGAAGACCTGGCATCTTCCAAAAGATGGCTGCATGTTACTGTT
Organism: Nerophis lumbriciformis; assembly: GCF_033978685.3. Taxonomy (NCBI): domain Eukaryota; kingdom Metazoa; phylum Chordata; class Actinopteri; order Syngnathiformes; family Syngnathidae; genus Nerophis; species Nerophis lumbriciformis. Next base: position 52,208,021 of record NC_084557.2, read on the forward strand.
TGACTGAGTACTGTTTGACTGAGTACTGTTTGACTGAGTACTGTTTGACTGAGTACTGTTTGACTGAGTACTGTTTGACTGAGTACTGTTTGACTGAGTACTGTTTGACTGAGAACTGTTTGACTGAATACTGTTTAACTGAGTGCTGTTTGACTGAGTACTGTTTGACTGAATACTGTTTGACTGAGAACTGTTTGACTGAGTTTTGTTTGACTGAGTTTTGTTTGACTGAGTACTGTTTGACTGAATACTGTTTGACTGAATACTGTTTGACTGAGTACTGTTTGACTGAGTGCTGTTTGACTGAGTACTGTTTGACTGAGTTCTCTTTGACTGAGTACTGTTTGACTGAGTACTGTTTGACTGAGTACTGTTTGACTGAATACTGTTTGACTGAGTACTGTTTGACTGAGTACTGTTTGACTGAGTACTGTTTGACTGAGTACTGTTTGACTGAGTACTGTTTGACTGAGTACTGTTTGACTGAATACTGTTTGACTGAGTACTGTTTGACTGAGTACTGTTTGACTGAGTACTGTTTGACTGAGTACTGTTTGACTGAGTACTGTTTGACTGAGAACTGTTTGACTGAATACTGTTTGACTGAGTACTGTTTGACTGAGAACTGTTTGACTGAATACTGTTTGACTGAGTACTGTTTGACTGAGTACTGTTTGACTGAGTTTTGTTTGACTGAGTACTGTTTGACTAAGTACTGTTTGACTGAACTGTTTGACTGAATACTGTTTGACTGAGTACTGTTTGACTGAGTACTGTTTGACTGAGTACTGTTTGACTGAGTGCTGTTTGACTGAGTACTGTTTGACTGAGTACTGTTTGACTGAGTGCTGTTTAACTGAGAACTGTTTGACTGAGTACTGTTTGACTGAGTACTGTTTGACTGAATACTGTTTAACTGAATACTGTTTGACTGAGTACTGTTTGACTGAGTACTGTTTAACTGAGAACTGTTTGACTGAGAACTGTTTGACTGAGTTTTGTTTGACTGAGTACTGTTTGACTGAATACTGTTTGACTGAGCACTGTTTGACTGAGTACTGTTTGACTGAGTACTGTTTGACTGAGTACTGTTTGACTGAATACTGTTTGACTGAGAACTGTTTGACTGAATACTGTTTGACTGAGAACTGTTTGACTGAGTTTTGTTTGACTGAGTACTGTTTGACTGAATACTGTTTGACTGAATACTGTTTGACTGAGTACTGTTTGACTGAGTGCTGTTTGACTGAGTACTGTTTGACTGAGTTCTCTTTGACTGAGTACTGTTTGACTGAGTACTGTTTGACTGAGTACTGTTTGACTGAATACTGTTTGACTGAGTACTGTTTGACTGAGTACTGTTTGACTGAGTACTGTTTGACTGAGTACTGTTTGACTGAGAACTGTTTGACTGAATACTGTTTGACTGAGTACTGTTTGACTGAGAACTGTTTGACTGAATACTGTTTGACTGAGTACTGTTTGACTGAGTACTGTTTGACTGAGTTTTGTTTGACTGAGTACTGTTTGACTAAGTACTGTTTGACTGAACTGTTTGACTGAATACTGTTTGACTGAGTACTGTTTGACTGAGTACTGTTTGACTGAGTACTGTTTGACTGAGTGCTGTTTGACTGAGTACTGTTTGACTGAGTACTGTTTGACTGAGTGCTGTTTAACTGAGAACTGTTTGACTGAGTACTGTTTGACTGAGTACTGTTTGACTGAATACTGTTTAACTGAATACTGTTTGACTGAGTACTGTTTGACTGAGTACTGTTTAACTGAGAACTGTTTGACTGAGAACTGTTTGACTGAGTTTTGTTTGACTGAGTACTGTTTGACTGAATACTGTTTGACTGAGAACTGTTTGACTGAGTTTTGTTTGACTGAGTACTGTTTGACTGAGTACTGTTTGACTGAATACTGTTTGACTGAATACTGTTTGACTGAGTACTGTTTGACTGAGTGCTGTTTGACTGAGTACTGTTTGACTGAATACTGTTTGACTGAGAACTGTTTGACTGAGTACTGTTTGACTGAGTACTGTTTGACTGAGTACTGTTTGACTGAATACTGTTTGACTGAATACTGTTTGACTGAGTACTTTTTGACTGAATGCTGTTTGACTGAGTACTGTTTGACTGAGTATTGTTTGACTGAGTACTGTTTGACTGAATACTGTTTGACTGAATACTGTTTGACTGAGTTTTGTTTGACTGAGTACTGTTTGACTGAGTACTGTTTGACTGAATACTGTTTGACTGAATACTGTTTGACTGAGTACTGTTTGACTGAGTGCTGTTTGACTGAGTACTGTTTGACTGAATACTGTTTGACTGAATACTGTTTGACTGAGTACTGTTTGACTGAGTACTGTTTGACTGAATACTGTTTGACTGAATACTGTTTGACTGAGTACTGTTTGACTGAGTGCTGTTTGACTGAGTAATGTTTGACTGAATACTGTTTGACTGAGTACTGTTTGACTGAGTTCTCTTTGACTGAGTACTGTTTGACTGAGTACTGTTTGACTGAGTACTGTTTGACTGAGTACTGTTTGACTGAGTACTGTTTGACTGAGTACTGTTTGACTGAGAACTGTTTGACTGAATACTGTTTAACTGAGTGCTGTTTGACTGAGTACTGTTTGACTGAATACTGTTTGACTGAGAACTGTTTGACTGAGTTTTGTTTGACTGAGTTTTGTTTGACTGAGTACTGTTTGACTGAATACTGTTTGACTGAATACTGTTTGACTGAGTACTGTTTGACTGAGTGCTGTTTGACTGAGTACTGTTTGACTGAGTTCTCTTTGACTGAGTACTGTTTGACTGAGTACTGTTTGACTGAGTACTGTTTGACTGAATACTGTTTGACTGAGTACTGTTTGACTGAGTACTGTTTGACTGAGTACTGTTTGACTGAGTACTGTTTGACTGAGTACTGTTTGACTGAGAACTGTTTGACTGAATACTGTTTGACTGAGTACTGTTTGACTGAGAACTGTTTGACTGAATACTGTTTGACTGAGTACTGTTTGACTGAGTACTGTTTGACTGAGTTTTGTTTGACTGAGTACTGTTTGACTAAGTACTGTTTGACTGAACTGTTTGACTGAATACTGTTTGACTGAGTACTGTTTGACTGAGTACTGTTTGACTGAGTACTGTTTGACTGAGTGCTGTTTGACTGAGTACTGTTTGACTGAGTACTGTTTGACTGAGTGCTGTTTAACTGAGAACTGTTTGACTGAGTACTGTTTGACTGAGTACTGTTTGACTGAATACTGTTTAACTGAATACTGTTTGACTGAGTACTGTTTGACTGAGTACTGTTTAACTGAGAACTGTTTGACTGAGAACTGTTTGACTGAGTTTTGTTTGACTGAGTACTGTTTGACTGAATACTGTTTGACTGAGCACTGTTTGACTGAGTACTGTTTGACTGAGTACTGTTTGACTGAGTACTGTTTGACTGAATACTGTTTGACTGAGAACTGTTTGACTGAATACTGTTTGACTGAGAACTGTTTGACTGAGTTTTGTTTGACTGAGTACTGTTTGACTGAATACTGTTTGACTGAGTACTGTTTGACTGAGTGCTGTTTGACTGAGTACTGTTTGACTGAGTTCTCTTTGACTGAGTACTGTTTGACTGAGTACTGTTTGACTGAGTACTGTTTGACTGAATACTGTTTGACTGAGTACTGTTTGACTGAGTACTGTTTGACTGAGTACTGTTTGACTGAGTACTGTTTGACTGAGAACTGTTTGACTGAATACTGTTTGACTGAGTACTGTTTGACTGAGAACTGTTTGACTGAATACTGTTTGACTGAGTACTGTTTGACTGAATACTGTTTGACTGAATACTGTTTGACTGAGTACTTTTTGACTGAATGCTGTTTGACTGAGTACTGTTTGACTGAGTACTGTTTGACTGAATACTGTTTGACTGAATACTGTTTGACTGAGTACTTTTTGACTGAATGCTGTTTGACTGAGTACTGTTTGACTGAGTATTGTTTGACTGAATACTGTTTGACTGAGTACTGTTTCACTGAGTACTATTTGACTGAGTGCTGTTTGACTGAGTACTGTTTGACTGAATACTGTTTGACTGAGAACTGTTTGACTGAGTTTTGTTTGACTGAGAACTGTTTGACTGAGTTTTGTTTGACTGAATACTGTTTGACTGAATACTTTTTGACTGAATGCTGTTTGACTGAGTACTGTTTGACTGAGTATTGTTTGACTGAATACTGTTTGACTGAGTACTGTTTGACTGAGTACTGTTTGACTGAATACTGTTTGACTGAGTACTGTTTGACTGAGTACTGTTCTACGTTCTACAGCGCTTCTCAAGGTGGATTTCAGGGACTCCTCTGGTTCCTTTAGGTCGGTCCAAATTGACCCATACAAGGCCTGCAACTGACCGTGTGTTTTACATCTGTACACTGTCGGACTTAAGGATAGACCTTGAAATGTAACATTTTGAGAAACATTCCTTTGGGAAGGTCTAAATTGAAATGTATAAGTCTGTAACTCTGACTCTTAATGCACGACTACTTGCTTTATTTTCCTCTTTCCAGTTCAATTGCTATTCATTATTTTTTTTGTGGATTAACTTCTGAAACTCCTACTTTATTATTTATAGTTTGATATGCATCTGTATGTATTTTTGACATATTCTAAATACTTGTTCTCAATAAATTGTTCTACCTAATAATGATTTCAACTCCTATTCTTTAATGATTGCATACTTGTCTGGGATGTGGTACATCCACTGTGATATGCCAGGCATTGGAACTGTTGGGCTGACTATCATTTTAGGAATGTGAACTTTTTTTCTACATTTTTTGTTTACAAATGTCTCCTATTATCCTTCCAAGGCCCATTATATTTTTCTTTTCTTTGCAATTTTGGTAGTACTTTTTTGTTGGATGTCCTTGCCTGGACTCTTTAGTTTGCTTAACTGAAGGTGAGAATCTTTGGCCACGTCATGATTAGGAGCAGTGATTCAATGAATAATCCTTTGTTGATGCATTTTGAATTTATGCATATTAATGCAGTTGTAGATTTAATTTTGAGGCTTTAATTGCTGCCTATAAGGTGCATCAACAAAATATTGAGCAAAGGCTGCAAATACTTATTTACATCCATCCATTTTGGACCGCTTGTGCCTTTCGGGGGTGCTGGAGCCTATCTCAGCTGCATTCGGGCGGAAGGCGGGGTACACCCTGGATAAGTCGCCACCTCATCAAGAGGCCAACACAGATAGACAGACAACATCCACACACTAGGGACCATTTAGTGTTGCCAATCAACCTATCCCCAGGTGCATGCCTTTGGAGGTGGGAGGGGCCTATCCCCAGGTGCATGTCTTTGGAGGTGGGAGGGGCCTATCCCCAGGTGCATGTCTTTGGAGGTGGGAGGGGCCTATCCCCAGGTGCATGTCTTTGGAGGTGGGAGGGGCCTATCCCCAGGTGCATGTCTTTGGAGGTGGGAGGGGCCTATCCCCAGGTGCATGTCTTTGGAGGTGGGAGGAAGCCGGAGTACCCGGAAGGAACCCACGCAGTCATCCATCCATCCATCCATCCATCCATTTCTACCGCTTGTCCCTTTTGGGGTCGTGGGGGGGTGCTGGAGCCTATCTCAGCTGCATTCGGGTGGAAGGCGGGGTACACCCTGGACAAGTCGCCACCTCATGTGTTTTTTAAATTATTTTAAATTTTTAATACCTTTGCTAAATAAAAAAAATATAAAAAATTGGCATTATGGGGTATTGTCTGTAGAATTTTGAGGACAAAATGAATGTATTCCATTTTGGAATAAGGCTGTCATAACAAAATGTGGAAAAAGTGGCGCACTGAATACTTTCTGCATGCACTGTAAAAAAGGTTTGAGAAATAAGAGCCTATTGCATTAAATCTTCTTAGATTTGAATTATTTAGTAGTCTGAAAGCACTTTTTTTTATATCAAGAGTGAGTCATTGTGAATCAATAGAACACTAAACACTGCTTACATGCCACTGAAAAAAAACAACTAAAATTGGCTATAATCAAGCAAAAAATATGTAAAAACATTTGCTTGGAATTACAGCATGTTTTTTGTCTTCTATGTATTTTATTTTGAAAGAGTCCCTGCTCACAGAGCGGTAAATGGCTTGGATTAAGTTTGCCGTCAAATGTAATATCATGTGCCGTTATTCTTTCAATCTATTGGCATTTAAAAGAAACATTTTTATTCTCTATCCAGATTCCAAACAGACTGCAGCTCTCAAAAGCCCACATTTTCAGTTTCATGTTGTCAAATGGCCTCGCTAAATCTGAACCACGTCCCGAAGCGGTCACGTGTTTCCCCTCGACTGGAAGCCTCCGCACATCTGGTCCAGGCCCGGCCCGGCCCTAACCAATCTGGCGCCCTAGGCAAGATTTTAGGTGGCGCCCCCCCACATCGGCAGTGAAGTGTATATACTCACAAGAAACCGAATAGCTTTGTCTTTTACCTTTTTTTTACTTAAAGAAAGCAAATTAACAATCAGAATAGTTAACAAGATTTAAAAAAAATATGAATAAATAAATGAATGCAAAAAATAAAAAATGAATATATGAAATACAATATTTTTTACATACATATTGCTTCCATCCATCCATCCATCCATCTTCTTCCGCTTATCCGAGGTCGGGTCGCGGGGGCAGCAGCCTAAGCAGGGAAGCCCAGACTTCCCTCTCCCCAGCCACTTCGTCCAGCTCCTCCCGGTGGATCCCGAGGCGTTCCCAGGCCAGCCGGGAGACATAGTCTTCCCAACGTGTCCTGGGTCTTCCCCGTGGCCTCCTACCGGTCGGACGTGCCCGAAACACCTCCCGAGGGAGGCGTTCGGGTGGCATCCTGACCAGATGCCCGAACCACCTCATCTGGCTCCTCTCGATATGGAGGAGCAGCGGCTTTACTTTGAGCTCCCCCCGGATGGCAGAGCTTCTCACCCTATCTCTAAGGGAGAGCCCCGCCACCCGGCGGAGGAAACTCATTTCGGCCGCTTGTACCCGTGATCTTGTCCTTTCGGTCATGACCCAAAGCTCATGACCATAGGTGAGGATGGGAACGTAGATCGACCGGTAAATCGAGAGCTTTGCCTTCTGGCTCAGCTCCTTCTTCACCACAACGGATCGATACAGCGTCCGCATTACTGAAGATGCCGCACCGATCCGCCTGTCGATCTCACGATCCACTCTTCCCTCACTCGTGAACAAGACTCCGAGGTACTTGAACTCCTCCACTTGGGGCAAGATCTCCTCCCCAACCCGGAGATGGCACTCCACCCTTTTCCGGGCGAGAACCATGGACTCGGATTTGGAGGTGCTGATTCTCATCCCAGTCGCTTCACACTCGGCTGCGAACCGATCCAGTGAGAGCTGAAGATCTTGGCCAGATGAAGCCATCAGGACCACATCATCTGCAAAAAGCAGAGACCTAATCCTGCAGCCACCAAACCAGATACCCTCAACGCCCTGACTGCGCCTAGAAATTCTGTCCATAAAGGTTATGAACAGAATCGGTGACAAAGGGCAGCCCTGGCGGAGTCCAACCCTCACTGGAAACGTGTCCGACTTACTGCCGGCAATGCGGACCAAGCTCTGACACCGATTATACAGGGAGCGAACCGCCACAATAAGACAGTCCGTTACCCCATACTCTCTGAGCACTCCCCACAGGACTTCCCGGGGTACACGGTCGAATGCCTTCTCCAAGTCCACAAAGCACATGTAGACTGGTTGGGCAAACTCCCATGCACCCTCAAGGACCCTGCCGAGAGTATAGAGCTGGTCCACAGTTCCACGACCAGGACGAAAACCACACTGTTCCTCCTGAATCCGAGGTTCGACTATCCGGCGTAGCCTCCTCTCCAGTACACCTGAATAGACCTTACCGGGAAGGCTGAGGAGTGTGATCCCACGATAGTTGGAACACACCCTCCGGTTCCCCTTCTTAAAGAGAGGAACCACCACCCCGGTCTGCCAATCCAGAGGTACCGCCCCCGATGTCCACGCGATGTTGCAGAGTCTTGTCAACCAAGACAGCCCCACAACATCCAGAGCCTTAAGGAACTCCGGGCGGATCTCATCCACCCCCGGGGCCTTGCCACCGAGGAGCTTTTTAACTACCTCGGCAACCTCAGCCCCAGAAATAGGAGAGCCCACCACAGATTCCCCAGGCCCTGCTTCCTCATAGGAAGACGTGCTGGTAGGATTGAGGAGGTCTTCGAAGTATTCTCTCCACCGATCCACAACATCCGCAGTCGAGGTCAACAGAGCACCATCCCCACCATACACGGTGTTGACACTGCACTGCTTCCCCTTCCTGAGGCGGCGGATGGTGGTCCAGAATTGCTTCGAAGCCGTCCGGAAGTCTTTTTCCATGGCCTCACCGAACTCCTCCCATGTCCGAGTTTTTGCCTCCGCGACCGCTGAAGCCGCACACCGCTTGGCCTGTCGGTACCTGTCTGCTGCGTCAGGAGTCCCATGAGCCAAAAGAACCCGATAGGACTCCTTCTTCAGCTTGACGGCATCCCTCACCGCCGGTGTCCACCAACGGGTTCTAGGATTACCGCCACGACAGGCACCAACTTCCCTGCGGCCACAGCTCCAATCGGCCGCCCCGACAACAGAGGTACGGAACATCGTCCACTCGGACTCAATGTCCAGCGCCTCCCTCGTGACATGTTCAAAGTTCTTCCGGAGGTGGGAATTGAAACTCTCTCTGACAGGAGACTCTGCTAGACGTTCCCAGCAAACCCTCACAATGCGTTTGGGCCTGCCAGGTCTGTCCGGCATCCTCCCCCACCATCGCAGCCAACTCACCACCAGGTGGTGATCGGTAGAAAGCTCCGCCCCTCTCTTCACCCGAGTGTCCAAAACATGAGGCCGCAAATCCGATGACACAACTACAAAGTCGATCATGGAACTGCGGCCTAGGGTGTCCTGGTGCCAAGTGCACATATGGACACCCTTATGTTTGAACATGGTGTTTGTTATTGACAATCCGTGACGAGCACAAAAGTCCAATAACAAAACACCACTCGGGTTCAGATCCGGGCGGCCATTCTTCCCAATCACGCCTCTCCAGGTTTCACTGTCGTTGCCAACATGAGCGTTGAAGTCCCCCAGTAGAACGAGGGAATCACCCGGGGGAGCACTCTCCAGTACTCCCTCGAGTGAATCCAAAAAGGGTGGGTAATCTGAACTGCCGTTGGGCGCATAAGCGCAAACAACAGTCAGGACCCGTCCCCCCACCCGAAGGCGGAGGGAGGCTACCCTCTCGTCCACCGGGTTGAACTCCAACGTGCAGGCTTTGAGCCGAGGGGAAACAAGAATTGCCACCCCAGCCCGTCGCCTCTCATTGCTGGCAACGCCAGAGTGGAAGAGAGTCCAGCCCCTGTCAAGAGAACTGGTTCCAGAGCCCTTGCTGTGCGTCGAAGTGAGTCCGACTATATCTAGCCGGAACTTCTCCACCTCACGCACTAGCTCAGGCTCCTTCCCCCCCAGCGAGGTGACGTTCCACGTCCCAAGAGCTAGCTTCTGTAGCCGAGGATCGGACCGCCAAGTGCCCTGCCTTCGGCTTCCGCCCAGCTCACATCGCACCCGACCTCTATGACCCCTGCTATGGGTGGTGAGCCCATTGGAGGGGGGACCCACGTTGCCTCTTCGGGCTGTGCCCGGCCGGGCCCCATGGGGACAGGCCCGGCCACCAGGCGCTCGCCATCGTGCCACACCTCCGGGCCTGGCTCCAGAGGAGGGCCCCGGTGACCCGCGTCCGGGCGAGGGAAATCTGGGTTCCTTGTTCGTGTTCTTCATAGAGGTCTTCGACATACATATTGCTTAATTAACATTAATGATGTGCACTTTAACAACTAGGCTTACAACTATACCTAATATATAAAGGGGTGGAAAAGTGACTATTACCTGCAGGGCAAACATTAGCTAACCAGAAGGCAATAACAATGTAAACAAAAAACACCTGCTTAAAAGATCTAATACAAATGTCCCAGAGGAATGTAAGGTGGGAGTACTGTAATTACCTAACGTTACATTATTATTTTCCATAACAATTTAGCCCCCTCCACAATATTAACCCGACGTTAAAACAGAACTAGCTATTTATTGATTAGCAATTGCCGAATCATGTAACATTAGCTTAATGCTAAAAAGCCAGGTTACTATCACATTCTGTAACAGACAAATAATTTCATGTAGGCTAACGTTACCTACCTGCTACCTCTTGTCTTTTTCTCGTTTCTCCTCCTCTTCTTTTCTCTTTTTTCTTCCCTGGGCACCTGACAGTTTTGGCCGTTTTGACATCTTGTGTTGATTTTTTGATGTGGTGACGTCCAAAAAGAGTCATGATACGGGAAGGGAGGGGGTGCACCGTGCGAAGGGGGGGGGGCGTTATGTTGTAACAAATAATATTTCTGTTATATAGGCTTTACTTTGCATTTTAATTAACGTGGGATTATTTTTTGTATTTAGAAATAATAGTACCAACTTTTTTTCTTTTTTTTTCTCCAACATTTGTGGCACTGGCGTGGCGCCCCCTGATGGACGGCGCCCTTAGCATTTGCCTATACGGCCTATGCCACGGGCCGGCCCTGATCTGGTCACATAACTGTCATGATCTGTGGTCCGGATCATGTTTTGTTTAGTTATGTTCTGTTAGTTTTGGACTTTTTTAGTTCCCCAATGCACTTTCATGTTTGTTTTGTCACCATGGCGACTCATTAGTTTCACCTGCCTCATTTGTTCGGATCACACCTAATAATAATAATAATAACTGGGATTTATATAGCGCTTTTCTAAGTACCCAAAGTCGCTTTACATGTAGAACCCATCAATCATTCACACCTGGTGGTGGTAAGCTACTTTCATAGCCACAGCTGCCCTGGGGTAGACTGACGGAAGCGTGGCTGCAATTTGCGCCAACGGCCCCTCCGACCACCACCTATCATTCATCATTCAATTCACCGGTGTGAGTGGCACCGGGGGCAAAGGGTGAAGTGTCCCGCCCAAGGACACAACGGCGGCGATTTTTTGGATGGTAAGAGGCGGGGAGCGAACCTGCAACCCTCAGGTTTCTGGCACGGTTGCTCCACCCACTACGCCATTACGCCCCACCTGTCGCTAATCATTGTGTTCACCTGTCTCTGATTAGTGCTCGCCCGCTCACCTGCTTCCCGAGCACTAATCAGAGGCATTATTTAAGTTTGCCTTTGCCAGTCGGTGGGCCTGGCGTCATTGTTTGTCTCATGCCTGGACTATGTAAGTCATGTTTATGTCATGCCACACTTTCCTAACTTCTCTATGACCGTAGTCAATGCCAAATACAGGTAAAAGCCAGTAAATTAGAATATTTTGAAAAACTTGATTTATTTCAGTAATTGCATTCAAAAGGTGTAACTTGTACATTATATTTATTCATTGCACACAGACTGATGCATTCAAATGTTTATTTCATTTAATTTTGATGATTTGAAGTGGCAACAAATGAAAATCCAAAATTCCGTGTGTCACAAAATTAGAATATTACTTAAGGCTAATACAAAAAAGGGATTTTTAGAAATGTTGGCCAACTGAAAAGTATGAAAATGAAAAATATGAGCATGTACAATACTCAATACTTGGTTGGAGCTCCTTTTGCCTCAATTACTGCGTTAATGCGGCGTGGCATGGAGTCGATGAGTTTCTGGCACTGCTCAGGTGTTATGAGAGCCCAGGTTGCTCTGATAGTGGCCTTCAACTCTTCTGCGTTTTTGGGTCTGGCATTCTGCATCTTCCTTTTCACAATACCCCACAGATTTTCTATGGGGCTAAGGTCAGGGGAGTTGGCGGGCCAATTTAGAACAGAAATACCATGGTCCGTAAACCAGGCACGGGTAGATTTTGCGCTGTGTGCAGGCGCCAAGTCCTGTTGGAACTTGAAATCTCCATCTCCATAGAGCAGGTCAGCAGCAGGAAGCATGAAGTGCTCTAAAACTTGCTGGTAGACGTCTGCGTTGACCCTGGATCTCAGGAAACAGAGTGGACCGACACCAGCAGATGACATGGCACCCCAAACCATCACCCAACCATGCAAATTTTGCATTTCCTTTGGAAATCGAGGTCCCAGAGTCTGGAGGAAGACAGGAGAGGCACAGGATCCACGTTGCCTGAAGTCTAGTGTAAAGTTTCCACCATCAGTGATGGTTTGGGGTGCCATGTCATCTGCTGGTGTCGGTCCACTCTGTTTCCTGAGATCCAGGGTCAACGCAGCCGTCTACCAGCAAGTTTTAGAGCACTTCATGCTTCCTGCTGCTGACCTGCTCTATGGAGATGGAGATTTCAAGTTCCAACAGGACTTGGCGCCTGCACACAGCGCAAAATCTACCCGTGCCTGGTTTACGGACCATGGTATTTCTGTTCTAAATTGGCCCGCCAACTCCCCTGACCTTAGCCCCATAGAAAATCTGTGGGGTATTGTGAAAAGGAAGATGCAGAATGCCAGACCCAAAAACGCAGAAGAGTTGAAGGCCACTATCAGAGCAACCTGGGCTCTCATAACACCTGAGCAGTGCCAGAAACTCATCGACTCCATGCCACGCCGCATTAACGCAGTAATTGAGGCAAAAGGAGCTCCAACCAAGTATTGAGTATTGTACATGCTCATATTTTTCATTTTCATACTTTTCAGTTGGCCAACATTTCTAAAAATCCCTTTTTTGTATTAGCCTTAAGTAATATTCTAATTTTGTGACACACGGAATTTTGGATTTTCATTTGTTGCCACTTCAAATCATCAAAATTAAATGAAATAAACATTTGAATGCATCAGTCTGTGTGCAATGAATAAATATAATGTACAAGTTACACCTTTTGAATGCAATTACTGAAATAAATCAAGTTTTTCAAAATATTCTAATTTACTGGCTTTTACCTGTATTTACTTCAACTCCAAGTGTGATCAGCGCGTTGTGCTTTTGCCTTGTTTTACGTTTTTCTACCTTTTTGAGTTTTGAGAATGAAATCATGTTTTTTCCTGCACGCTTTGTCCGGAATGGTCTGTTTGCATCCCGGGAGAACAAACCTCGCAGTAAGCTGCGTAAACCCACACTGACAATAACTAGATGAAGCACAACAGAACACCAGCCGCTGTCTTACTCGCTACCTTCGTATGCTGACAATCATTAGGCCTCTGAGTGGGCTGGCGCCTTGGGTGGCCTATCAGATTGTAGGGCTGGCACGTGCCACCCCAGGCCACCTTCTAGAAACGCCACTGAGAGGTTGCGTCCACACACTTTGCCTTTTATCAGCACAGCTGATTCTGAATCCTGACTGGCAGCTTCCTGAAGCCTTTCCTGTTACATGGATGGCGATGTTCAATACCTTCCTGATATCACTTTTAGGACAAATATTGTCCATGGAAACAACTTAGTAAAACGTAAAAGAAGAACAATCAACCACGGATGACAAAGGGATTGAATAATGCTTGTAACAAAAATACATTATATAGAACATTTGGAAAAAATAGGTACAAAAAGTATTAGAACAAGCGAACCAGCATACTAGGAAAATGTAGGAAATATTACATTAGACTGGAACAAAAACAACATGGGGCATCCTAAATAGCATCATTAGAAATGGTGCTAAGAAGGATTACTCTCAATACTTTTTAGATAGATAGATAGTACTTTATTGATTCCTTCAGGAGAGTTCCCTCAGGAAAATAGGCGGAAATATAAAAAAATGACAACATGAACAAAGTAGTTGAATGCTTTAATAACTACTTTGTAAATATTGGAACCAATCCAAAGCAACACATTCCAGATCTCGGGTCTGTTGAGGACTTCGATGACATCATAGATAGAAATCCAAACTTCATGTTCCTCAAAAATGTGACAAAAACAACAAAAAAATCCAAATTGTTAAGAAATGCAAAGCCAAGACCTCACTGACCGTCACAGACTCGATATGGAAGCAATACAAACTGTTATCAAAATACATTTCAGAACCTTTAATGTCAGCAGTCCATCATTTCAAACGGCAAACTCTCCAACAAAATGAAAATAAGAAAAGTTGTAGCGACTTATAAGAATGGAGACAAACACCAGTTTACAAATTACAGGCTTGTTTCTTTTACTTCCACAATTTTCAAAAATCCTTGAAAAAAAATTCAACAACAGATAATTTATGAATAACCTTTTTGATATATTTATTTTGTCATGTCTGTGTAATCATGCTTTGTTTTAGCCATGTTTTGTTTAGTTATTGGACACTTTAGTTTCTGGCTTTTCACTCCCTTGTCCTGTTTCCATGGTTACCCATTAGTTTCACCTGTTCCACGTTTGGACTCATTGTGCACTCGTTTGTCACCATAGCAACCCATTAGTTTTCACCTGTCATGTCACGCACCTGTTTTGAGTCACGCACCTGTTGTTAATCATGTCTGTGTTATTTAAGCTTTTCATTTTCTGTTGTTCGTCCTGGTGTCATATCTTTTCTAACCCTGCTATCCTCTCGTATCAAGCCCTGTTCACGGTCCCATGCCACAGTAAGTGTTTTTTTATTTCGTGTTCAGTTTCTGCTACTGATGGGTTGATGAGGCGTCATGAAGCATTTCGACACATTGCAAAACTGTATTGATACTGTGTCGATACTGTGTCACTAAATACTGACATCTGCTGGACATTAAAAATCCCTACAGGCAACCTATGGACCGACTCAACTGACACTGATTTGATGCCCTAGTACAGGGGTCACCAACCTTTTTGAAACCAAAAACTACTTCTTGGGTACTGATTAATGCGAAGGGCTACCAGTTTGATACACACTTAAATAAATAAATATATTGTCATTTGTAAGTTACACGTAAGTGTGATTTAAACAAGAATAGCTAAATAAATACATTTTTATATATATATAAAAAAATGGGTATTTCTGTCTGTCATTCCGTCGTACATTTTTTTTTCCTTTTACGGAAGGTTTTTTGTAGAGAATAAATGATGAAAAAAACACTTAATTGAACGGTTTAAAAGAGGAGAAAACAAGAAAAAATTTAAAATAACATTTTGAAACATAGTTTATCTTCAATTTCGACTCTTTATAAATCAAAATTCAACCGACAAAAAGAAGAGAAAAACTAGCTTATTTGAATCTTTTTTGAAAAAATTAAAAAAATAATTTATGGAACATCATTAGTCATTTTTCTTGATTAAGATACATTTTAGAATTTTGATGACATGTTTTAAATTGGTTAAAATCCAATCTGCACTTTGTTAGAATATTTAACAAATTGGACCAAGCTATATTTCTAACAAAGACAAATCAGTATTTCTTCTAGATTTTCCAGAACAAAAATTTTAAAATAAATTCAAAATACTTTGAAATAAGATTTAAATTTGATTCTACAGATTTTCTAGATTTGCCAGAATAATGTTTTTGAATTTTAATCATAGTAAGTTTGAAGAAATATTTCACAAATATTCTTCGTCGAAAAAACAGAAGCTAAAATATTTATTATTATTTACAATAAAAAATAAATACATTTACTTGAACATTGATTTAAATTGTCAGGAAAGATGAGGAAGAAATTTAAAAGGTAAAAAGGTATATTTGTTTAAAAATCCTAAAATCATTTTCAAGGTTGTATTTTTTCTCTAAAATTGTATTTCTAAAAGTAATAAGAAGCAAAGTAAAAAAATAAATGAATTTATTTAAACAAGTGAAGACCCATCCATCCATCCATTTTCTACCGCTTATTCCAAGTGAAGACCAAGTCTTTCAAATATTTTCTTGGATTTTCAAATTCTATTTGAGTTTTGTCTCTTTTAGAATTAAAAATGTCGAGCAAAGCGAGACCAGCTTGCTAGTAAATAAATACAATTTAAAAAATAGAGGCAGCTCACTGGTAAGTGCTGCTCTTTGAGCTATTTTTAGAACAGGCCAGCGGGCGACTGATCTGGTCCTTACGGGCTACCTGGTGACCGCGGGCACCGCGTTGGTGACCCCTGCCCTAGTATATACAATAATATAAACCAAGTCATTGTATTTCATTTAGGATTATTTCATATCTTCATTTAAATAAAAATATATTTGTATCTTTTTTAGATACAGTCAATAAATAATGTGAACATGTATCATAACATGGAAATCTAAGAGAACGTGTTGTGGATGATTGTGGACTGGGAATTGTTTTTTTTTTGTTTTTTTTACACATTTTTGTAAAAAAAAAAAAAAAAAAAAAGTTTTTCCGACGTATTACATTTTAGACGATTTCTCTTCTTAGTTATTATTTCTCCGGCTGTAGAAAAGAGCCGCTCACAGGGCACAGAGGAGGCGTCAGTGCGACACAGTTGGCGTATCGGTCACGTGACCAAAACAGCTCATGATCGGTCACGTGACTTTCTAAAAGCGGTACGCGCACCGACACAGGGTTTTGCTCTATGAGCTCGACGCATGCGCCGATGCATCGGTGTTGCCGGACCCATCACTAGTTTCTGCCTTTGTGCAAGTTTTGTTTTCATTCGCCAAGTTTTTTTTACCTCCGCCATTGTGCGCGCTTTTTGTTTGTTCCTTTTTGATAGTAATAAATAAATCATGTACCCACCTTCAAGCCATGTCCGATCCAAATTCACTTGCATCTTGGGAAAATAAAAACCCCATAGTCCTCGTTCTGACATATTTATTGTTTATCATTTCGTTTGAGTAAGGGAATGAGGACAGCAAGTGAACAAACAAAGGTGTAAGAAATTGTTATGAAATGGAAAAGGGGCAGGATTAAATAAGCTCTGCTTTGTCCTATAAATGTTCTTGTAATCAGACCATATTTTCAGTATTTTAGAATTTTGATCTGTTTGACTGTCATCTGCAGTCTTCTTCAGAAGGGCCAACTGACCACTGTGAGGTGTTGCCTATCAGCTGTTCTTCTGACCGCTCAAGTCTACCCGGTTGGCCGCTTGATGGTTAATGGAGGAGGGAGTCCCAGGTATGTGAGTACACAATCTGATTTTTCCTACTTCTGGAAAATGAAAATATGTGATGTACAATATTGTAACTGTATGCATATCATCTGACACCAACACCATACCAACAACACTGTCGGAGAATAAAGCTGATCCCTTCTTGTTGACAAAAAACTATCTTTGTGATTAGTACCTGTATTTACTTTAATAAAAACAATAAGCAAACCCGTCATTTCCCATTTCTTCCAGTAAGCTCCTCCAGCAATCCTAGTCAGTCTGCTGCAGAGGTTGTACCAAGTCATTGTTTTGCAAGTCACAAGTAAGTCTCAAGTCTTTGCCCTCAAGTCCGAGTCAAGTCCCGAGTCAAGACAGGCAAGCCCCGAGTCAAGTCCAAAGTCAAGACTGGAAAGTCTCAAGTCAAGTCCTAAGTCCTGCATTTTGAGTTTCGAGTCCTTTCAAGTCCTTTTAACCACAGACTAATATATTAACACAGATTGTGTATGCTTTTCAAACGCTGTATTTATTTATTAAAACAAGTGCATTTTAAATTGCAGGAAAGAAAATTGTGCTGACATTGCACTTTATAATAGCACTATTAACCAGTCATTTTAAACATGAACTCATTCCTTTACAGAACAAACACATTGAAAAATAAAGTGCAAATGTACTTATTTGTACAAAAGTGTTAACATTGAAAAAACATGACATATACGTGAACATAACAAAAAAGTTGTACTTTTTATATGTCAGGGCCCTATGCTGCATTGCATTTGCAAAAGACCAAATTAGCCAAGAGTCTGTCAGTCATTTGTGCACGATGGGGGCGTAGTATGATGCCACCATGGCTGAAAACTCGCTCCACTGGAGCACTGGAGGCAGGCACTGCCAAGACTCTCATGGCCACTCGGAACAGTGAAGGAAGAGTCTTCATGTTCAATGCCCACAACAAAAGGGGGGAGAGAGTTGTTTTGGGTTGGTGCACTACTTGTAAGTGTATCTTGTGTTTTTTATGTTGATTTAATTAAAAAAAGAAAAAAAAAATATATTTCTTGTGCGGCCCGATACCAATCGATCCACGGACCAGTACCGGGCCGCGGCCCGGTGGTTGGGGACCACTGAGGTAAACAACCAACAGTATGTCAGAAAGCTAGCTAAAACGGTACACATATTCATAATATAGTATACATTTTAACTGACCTTTATTTGACTATTTTTGTCTTTTTTTTAGGTGGCTAAAATACGCGGTGCTGCTGACCGCCGTCTAACGTTACGTGTGATATATTGACTAACGTAACCCTGCTTAAAAAAAAATCACTGAACAAAAAGTATGAATAAGGTAGTGAACTGCAACAGATTCCCGTGTTTGCAATAACGTTATAACGTTAGCAGTGAGTTTACAGCCTCACTGATTTAACTACACAGCAAATACAAGTCACGTTACTTAGCCAATAAACGTTATCTCACATTCAAAACTTACCGTTCTTTGTGCAACTTCAAATGCCGGACGAAGTTGGAAGTTGTTGCCTCTCCATCAGTCATTTTCGAACCGCATGTGTTGCATACTGCAAACCGTTTTGTGTTGACCACCTCGTAATTTTTATACCCAAACGAAATTATTTTAGGTATCATTTTTTGTTCACTGGCGTGTGGTTTGGACATGTCTTCTTCGTTGGTTGTCCTGCAATTTGATTGGATGAATGCTGTGTGATGAAAACAAAGTAGATCTAATTTGATTGGCTGTTGTACTGAGAGCACACCAGCTGACACACGCAACGCTGATAGACAAGTACACAATGAAAAATACGGAGCGCTCCCGAATAACTTTTTCATCTTTGGGTTTTGGGGAAAGTAGCAAGTCATGTCAAGTCATGTCAATTCAAAAGGCTCAAGTCCAAGTGAAGTCACAAGTCATTGATGTTAAAGTCTAAGTCGAGTTGCAAGTCTTTTTACATTTTGTCAAGTCGAGTCTAAAGTCATCAAATTCATGACTCGAGTCTGACTCGAGTCCAAGTCATGTGACTCGAGTCCACACCTCTGGTCTGCTGTTGTGTCATTAGGCAAGGCACTTCTACCACTCTGCCTCCATTGTTGTGCATACATTTGGTGGTAAGCTCCAGCTGCCCTATGAAAGACATACTGTATGTCCTTTCTGAGAGTGAATGAACAAAAGGTATAGAGTGTTTACAAAAGCATTGTTTTTCAATCAACATACAGATGCACCTCGGTCTATGTAATAAGAATATGGTCTTGTTGATTCTAGCTTTGAACCTAACTTAGAGCTTGATCAATGTCAAGATTTGGCCGAGCCAAATGACTTAAATATTGAGTGGGACAAAGATCACGGCCCAAGAGTCAGTTGAGTAACAGAGACATGGCTACATTACCCAGCTAGTCTTACTCACTTTGGCCATGTGATAATATCAGATCCATATCTGTGGATACTGAGCCAGCTCCTATTGGCTAATGGAAGATAAGATCGAGATGATGGCTCTGTGGGGGGTCAGATTGGAGCAGGTTACCTGAGCACACTTGTTTCTGGTTTCATCTCCAGCAGCGCTTCTTTTTCCAGTCACTGACCCCTTCAAAGCATCAGACGAAAGCTATGAAATATTCACACCACCACACCTTTAAACATCTACAATGCATTTTATTTGTCCACATTTTATCGTTAAAGACACACAGTATGACATTCAAAAAGTAATTCAATAAATAATTCATGTTAAAAAACTAAAATTAGGGACACTCTTGATTTTTTTTTTTATTGTTTGCCATCAGTTTCTCCCCTGAAAACAAATAGGATTCTAAAGCTGCATGAACACTAATATTTTTCTTGTCTATTTTTGTCAACAAGTTGATGTTCATGTGTTAATGTGTTAATGAATGTGATTAGTCACTAAAAATGATCGCAATAATCATGTAAAAACTCAGACTAATCTAAAAGCAAAATTAATTTATTCACACTTCTGGGTTTAGAATTAACTTTTTTTTTTTTTTTTTTTGTGGTTTTAGCTTTGCTTTCCACTGGGTTTTGGTAACCATTGCCTGGTTTTAATCGCATTTGGTCAGAGGTGGGTAGAGTAGCCAGAAATTGTACTCAAGTAAGAGTACTGTTACTTTAGAGATTTATTACTCAAGTAAAAGTAAGGAGTAGTCACCCAAATATTTACTTGCGTAAAAGTAAAAAGTATGTTGTGAAAAAACTACTCAAGTACTGAGTAACTGATGAGTAACATACACACTCATATCATATATATATATATATATATATATATATATATATATATATATATATACATGCATACATATACATTGATATATACAGTATATAATTTATAAGTATTTATTTTGCTGTTTTTGTTTACATGTTAAAGGTGTTTTAATGAATATACATGCATGTTTAACATATAGATTCCTTTCTTTAATGAAGACTAGAATATAAGTTGGTGTATTACCTGATTCTGATGACTTGCGTTGATTGTAATCAGACAGTTGTGATGATAACGTCCACGTTTTCAAATGGAGGAGAAGAAAAGTTCCTCCTTTCTGTCTAATACCACATGAAAGTGGTGGGTTTTTGGCATCTTATTTGTCCAGCTTCCATATTCGTTTTTATACACTTTACAAGAAATATATTGGCGTCAAACTCCGTAGCTTGCTAGCTTGTTTACGCTGGCTTTCGGAGACTCTTGTTTTGAAAGCGCAGGCGCGATGGCGCGGCACTTTTATTGTGAAGACAGGAACGTCCTCATGTGCGGTCAGTCTTGAGGCTTTTGACGGTACGGTTGAAATAAAACAAGTATCTTTTTTCCTTCACACTTTTGATTGATTGATTGGAACTTGTATTAGTAGATTGCACAGTACAGTACATATTCCGTACAATTGACCACTAAATGGTAACACCCCAATAAGTTTTTCAACTTGTTTAAGTCAGGTCATGTGACCACCTGGCTCTGTTTGATTGGTCCAACGTCACCAGTGACTGCATCTGATTGGTGGAACGAAGTGAAACGTCACCAGTAAGGCAGGCACTTTGAAAGTCTGTCTGACAGACCAAAACAAACAAAGCGTGCATTAACAGATGGATAAAAATTAGTAGCGAGTAGCGAGCTGAATGTAGATAAAAGTAGCGGAGTCAAAGTAGCGTTCCTTCTCTATAAATATACTTAAGTAAAAGTAAAAGTATGTTGCATTAAAACTACTCTTAGAAGTACAATTTATCCCAAAAGTTACTCAAGTAGATGTAACGGAGTAAATGTAGCGCATTACTACCCACCTCTGCATTTGGTGTCAGCATATTTGGTGTTTTGGGCCGACAGTGGACAAAAAACAACTTTGGTGCAGTATACCCGTGGCAACCGCTATAATCTAATTCATAAGTGTTATTCATTTGATTGAAGAAATGAATCGGTTTGTCAAGCACCAAATATAATCCTTATTTAACAAAAAAAATTGGGCCCTTCAAAGTTAACATGATGACACATGCGATTAGTCAGAAAAAGTATTGCAATAATCATGTGTAAACACAGTTTATATTAAAACTCAACTGGTTCCGGTCATACCTAACCGACAGGAGTTTTTGTGTAAAAGTAGACAGTTTTATGTCGTCCACAGCTCCTTTACCACATGGGGTCCCCCAGGGCTCAATCCTTGCCCCAATTTTATTTGCGCTTTACCTTCTCCCCCTTGGTTCTATTTTTAGGAAGTACAGTATTGCATTTCATTTTTATGCCGATGATTGCCAGATTTATTTTCCCATGGCACAAAATAACACGGTTCAACGTCTTATTGACTGCCTGCACGACATCAAAGTCTGGCTTTCAGCTAACTTCCTGAGCCTAAATGAAGATAAAACAGAAGTTATGTTGTTCGGTCCAAGTCGCTCTCCCTCCCCCAACGTTGACCTCGGCACTCTGACCCCGTATCTCAGCGACTCTGTCACAAACCTGGGGGTAAAGTTTGACTCAGATTTTAAATTCGAAAAACAAATCAGCAGCGTTGTTCAAAAAAGCTTTTATCAATTACGCCAAATAGCGAAAGTGAAACCGCTTCTATCAAGACATGATCTTGAGAAATTAATCCACGCTTTTATCTCGACTCGTCTTGATTATTGTAATGCCCTGTATGTAGGCATTAGCCAGGCCTCCCTCGCCCGCCTGCAGCTCGTGCAGAACTCTGCTGCTCGTCTGCTAACACAGACCCGCAGACGTGAGCACATCACCCCTATTTTAGCGTCCCTTCACTGGCTCCCTGTGCGTTACCGAATCAATTTTAAACTCCTTTTATTTGTTTTTAAATGTCTAAACAACCTCGCGCCAACCTATCTCTCCGACCTCCTTCAGCCTTACTGCCCCACCCGATCCTTAAGATCAGCCGATCAGCTGCTGTTGACGGTCCCCGACACAAGGCTGAAGCTTAGAGGTGACAGAGCTTTCGCCGTTGCTGCTCCCAAGCTCTGGAACGACCTACCCCTGAGTGTTAGACAAGCCTCCTCTCTTCCTGTTTTTAAATCTCTCTTAAAAACATACTTTTATTCCATGGCTTTTAACACTGAGTGATATCCATCCTGCAATGGCGCCCCATAATACACCTGCTGTGATCCTGTTTTTATGTTTTTATTAATTCTATTTTAATTATTTATTTTTTATCGTGTTCTGT
The DNA here is from genome assembly GCF_033978685.3 of Nerophis lumbriciformis. Lineage (NCBI taxonomy): Eukaryota > Metazoa > Chordata > Actinopteri > Syngnathiformes > Syngnathidae > Nerophis > Nerophis lumbriciformis. Next base: position 52,230,666 of record NC_084557.2, read on the forward strand.
TTGTGTTGTGTTGTGTTTGCTCGGTACTCGTTTTATCTTTTAACCTGCTCATTGTACAGCACTTTGGCTACCCCTGTGGTAAATTTTAAATGTGCTCTATAAATAAAGTTGATTTGATTTGATTTGATAAAAGAAAAACACTTTTTTTAAGCAGCCATTAGCAAGAATGCTACTCGTGCGGCAAACATGTTGTCAACTGTGAGTGATAATGATTTATCAAAATTCTAAAGTATGATTCGTCTTATTAAAGATGTAAGAAATTGCTTAACAGCACTAATTTAAACTTCTTTTTTTTTTTCAATTTAGGCCTGTCAAAGTTAGCATGTTAACGAATGTGATTAACCACAAAAAAAAATTGCAATAATATTGTATAAACGCAGATTACTCTGAAAGCAAAATTCATGTATTCACACTTCTGGGCTTACAATGAACTATTATTTGTTTGTGATTTTATCTCAGCTTTCTACTGGGTTATGGTAACCATCGCCTGGTTTTATTCGCATTTGGTGAGTTATTATTTGGTGTTTTGAGCCGTTCAAACGTGCCTGACTCAGCAGCAATAGAGCCCACTTGCACGCATGTATGAACGCATGTTTGCTTTGCATCTGGTCCTGTTTGGACCGCATTATTTCATTTTTAACAGAGTGTGAAAAAACTATGTGTTTTTGAAAATATCAGCGTTCATGGCCAAAGAGAAGTTGATGTTGTTTCTGAAATGTGTTCATGTGCAGCACTTAACTGCCGTCAAGGTGAGCAACACCCTCCTCTTCACCTGTGCAGGCCATGCATTTGTTTACCCTCCTCTTCACTTGTGCAGGCCAGAGGTGGGACCAAGTCATTGTTTTGCAAGTCACAAGTAAGTCTCAAGTCTTTGCCCTCAAGTCCGAGTCAAGTCCCGAGTCAAGACAGGCAAGCCCCGAGTCAAGTCCAAAGTCAAGACTGGAAAGTCTCAAGTCAAGTCCTAAGTCCTGCATTTTGAGTTTCGAGTCCTTTCAAGTCCTTTTAACCACAGACTAATATATTAACACAGATTGTGTATGCTTTTCAAACGCTGTATTTATTTATTAAAACAAGTGCATTTTAAATTGCAGGAAAGAAAATTGTGCTGACATTGCACTTTATAATAGCACTATTAACCAGTCATTTTAAACATTAACTCATTCCTTTACAGAACAAACATATTGAATAATAAAGTGCAAATGTACTTATTTGTACAAAAGTGTTAACATTGAAAAAACATGACATATACGTGAACATAACAAAAAAGTTGTACTTTTTATATGTCAGGGCCCTATGCTGCATTGCATTTGCAAAAGACCAAATTAGCCAAGAGTCTGTCAGTCATTTGTGCACGATGGGGGCGTAGTATGATGCCACCATGGCTGAAAACTCGCTCCACTGGAGCACTGGAGGCAGGCACTGCCAAGACTCTCATGGCCACTCGGAACAGTGAAGGAAGAGTCTTCATGTTCAATGCCCAGAACAAAAGGGGGGAGAGAGTTGTTTTGGGTTGGTGCACTACTTGTAAGTGTATCTTGTGTTTTTTAAGTTGATTTAATTAAAAAAAGAAAAAAAAAGAAAAAATTCTTGTGCGGCCCGATACCAATCGATCCACGGACCAGTACCGGGCCGCGGCCCGGTGGTTGGGGACCACTGAGGTAAACAACCAACAGTATGTCAGAAAGCTAGCTAAAACGGTACACATATTCATAATATAGTATACATTTTAACTGACCTTTATTTGACTATTTTTGTCTTTTTTTAGGTGGCTAAAATACGCGGTGCTGCTGACCGCCGTCTAACGTTACGTGTGATATATTGACTAACGTAACCCTGCTTAAAAAAAATCACTGAACAAAAAGTATGAATAAGGTAGTGAACTGCAACAGATTCCCGTGTTTGCAATAACGTTATAACGTTAGCAGTGAGTTTACAGCCTCACTGATTTAACTACACAGCAAATAAAAGTCACGTTACTTAGCCAATAAACGTTATCTTTCATTCAAAACTTACCGTTCTTTGTGCAACTTCAAATGCCGGACGAAGTTGGAAGTTGTTTCCTCTCCATCAGTAATTTTGGAACCGCATGTGTTGCATACTGCAAACCGTTTTGTGTTGACCACCTCGTAATTTTTATACCCAAACAAAATTATTTTAGGTATCATTTTTTGTTCACTGGCGTGTGGTTTGGACATGTCTTCTTCGTTGGTTGTCCTGCAATTTGATTGGATGAATGCTGTGTGATGAAAACAAAGTAGATCTAATTTGATTGGCTGTTGTACTGAGAGCACACCAGCTGACACACGCAACGCTGATAGACAAGTACACAATGAAAAATACGGAGCGCTCCCGAATAACTTTTTCATCTTTGGGTTTTGGGGAAAGTAGCAAGTCATGTCAAGTCATGTCAATTCAAAAGGCTCAAGTCCAAGTGAAGTCACAAGTCATTGATGTTAAAGTCTAAGTCGAGTTGCAAGTCTTTTTACATTTTGTCAAGTCGAGTCTAAAGTCATCAAATTCATGACTCGAGTCTGACTCGAGTCCAAGTCATGTGACTCGAGTCCACACCTCTGGTGCAGGCCATGCATTTGTTTACATCGGATTCTAAATCACTGCCATGAAGGCCAGGACACTCGGTGGAATATTCAATTTCTTCAGCACATGGAGGCTCATCATCTTCAAAAATGCTGGATGAGAAAAGACCAGAAGAAGTGTATTACAATCTGCAATCACCTTTAAGTAATATTGCAATTTTTTTATGCCAACACAGCAAGTATGCCTGATAGAAAGTGTTACACTTTTCCAAATGCACTAGCTCGATGCTAAATTGGATATGCCATAACACAAAATGTACTCAAATGTGTCTCAATAACCCAAGAATGACTTAAAAATAGTCAGGATTAGAGATCGGCGATGTGGCCTAAAATCACAATATATATTGCAGACTCTTGTGATAATGAAGTATATCACAATTTATTATCAGGCATACAAAAGATAATACAACCATTTTAAAATGTGTTACAAAGGCTCTTAATTTGGCTGTAATATAATGCGTCATCTCCTCTCTGAGCTGCCACCTTAACGTGGTAGAGGAGTTTGCGTGTCCCAATGATCCTAGGAGCTATGTTGTCCGGGGGCTTCCATGCCCCCTGGTAGGGTCTCCCAAGACAAACAGGTCCTAGGTGAGGGATCAGACAAAGAGCAGCTCGAAGACTTCTATGGAAATGCAAGAACCGAGACTCAGATTTCCCTCGCCCGGACGCGGGTCACCGGGGCCCCCCTCCGGAGCCAGGCCCGGAGTTGGGGCACGATGGCGAGCGCCTGGTGGCCGGGCCTGTCCCCATGGGGCCCAGCCGGGCACAGCCCGAAGAGGCAATGTGGGTCCCCCCTCCAATGGGCTCACCACCCATAGCAGGGGCCATAGAGGTCGGGTGCAATGTGAGCTGGGCGGTAGCCGAAGGCAGGGCACTTGGCGGTCCGATCCTCGGCTACAGAAGCTAGCTCTTGGGACGTGGAACGTCACCTCGCTGGGGGGGAAGGAGCCTGAGCTAGTGCGCGAGGTAGAGAAGTTCCGGTTGGATATAGTCGGACTCACCTCGACGCACAGCAAGGGCTCTGGAACCAGTTCTCTCGAGAGGGGCTGGACTCTCTTCCACTCTGGCGTTGCCAGCAGTGAGAGGCGACGGACTGGGGTGGCAATTCTTGTTGCCCCCCGGCTCAGAGCCTGCATGTTGGAGTTCAACCCGGTGGACGAGAGGGTAGCTTCCCTCCGCCTTCGGGTGGGGGGACGGGTCCTGACTGTTGTTTGCGCTTACGCGTCGAACAGCAGCTCAGAGTACCCACCCTTTTTGGATTCACTCGAGGGAGTACTTGAGAGCGCTCCCCCGGGTGATTCCCTCGTTCTACTGGGGGACTTCAACGCTCATATTGGCAACGACAGTGAAACCTGGAGAGGCGTGATTGGGAAGAATGGCCGCCCGGATCTGAACCCAAGTGGTGTTTTGTTATTGGACTTTTGTGCCCGTCACGGATTGTCCATAACGAACACCATGTTCAAGCATAAGGGTGTCCATATGTGCACTTGGCACCAGGACACCCTAGGCCGCAGTCCTATGATCGACTTTGTAGTTGTGTCATCGGATTTGCGGCCTCATGTTTTGGACACTCGGGTGAAGAGAGTGGCGGAGCTTTCTACCGATCACCACCTGGTGGTGAGTTGGCTGCGATGGTGGGGGAGGATGCCGGACAGACCTGGCAGGCCCAAACGCATTGTGAGGGTTTGCTGGGAACGTCTGGCAGAGTCTCCTGTCAGAGAGAGTTTCAATTCCCACCTCCGGAAGAACTTTGAACATGTCACGAGGGAGGTGCTGGACATTGAGTCCGAGTGGACCATGTTCCGCACCTCTATTGTCGAGGCGGCTGATTGGAGCTGTGGCCGCAAGGTAGTTGGTGCCTGTCGTGGCGGTAATCCTAGAACCCGTTGGTGGACACCGGCGGTGAGGGATGCCGTCAAGCTGAAAAAGGAGTCCTATCGGGTTCTTTTGGCTCATAGGACTCCTGAGGCAGCGGACAAGTACCGACAGGCCAAGCGGTGTGCGGCTTCAGCGGTTGCAGAGGCAAAAACTCGGACATGGGAGGAGTTCGGTGAGGCCATGGAAAACGACTTCCGGACGGCTTCGAAGCAATTCTGGTCCACCATCCGCCGCCTCAGGAAGGGGAAGCAGTGCACTATCAACACCGTGTATGGCGGGGATGGTGTTCTGCTGACCTCGACTGCGGATGTTGTGGATCGGTGGAGGGAATACTTCGAAGACCTCCTCAATCCCACCAACACGTCTTCCTATGAGGAAGCAGTGCCTGGGGAGTCTGTGGTGGGCTCTCCTATTTCTGGGGCTGAGGTTGCTGAGGTAGTTAAAAAGCTCCTCGGTGGCAAGGCCCCGGGGGTGGATGAGATCCGCCCGGAGTTCCTTAAGGCTCTGGATGCTGTGGGAATGTCTTGGTTGACAAGACTCTGCAGCATCGCGTGGACATCGGGGGCGGTACCTCTGGATTGGCAGACCGGGGTGGTGGTTCCTCTCTTTAAGAAGGGGAACCGGAGGGTGTGTTCTAACTATCGTGGGATCACACTCCTCAGCCTTCCCGGTAAGGTCTATTCAGGTGTACTGGAGAGGAGGCTACGCCGGATAGTCGAACCTCGGATTCAGGAGGAACAGTGTGGTTTTCGTCCTGGTCGTGGAACTGTGGACCAGCTCTATACTCTCGGCAGGGTCCTTGAGGGTGCATGGGAGTTTGCCCAACCAGTCTACATGTGTTTTGTGGACTTGGAGAAGGCATTCGACCGTGTCCCTCGGGAAGTCCTGTGGGGAGTGCTCAGAGAGTACGGGGTATCGGACTGTCTGATTGTGGCAGTCCGCTCCCTCTATGATCAGTGCCAGAGCTTGGTCCGCATTGCCGGTAGTAAGTCGGACACGTTTCCAGTGAGGGTTGGACTCCGCCAAGGCTGCCCTTTGTCACCGATTCTGTTCATAACTTTTATGGACAGAATTTCTAGGCGCAGTCAAGGCGTTGAGGGGATCTGGTTTGGTGGCTGCAGGATTAGGTCTCTGCTTTTTGCAGATGATGTGGTCCTGATGGCTTCATCTGGCCAGGATCTTCAGCTCTCACTGGATCGGTTCGCAGCTGAGTGTGAAGCGACTGGGATGAGAATCAGCACCTCCAAGTCCGAGTCCATGGTTCTCGCCCGGAAAAGGGTGGAGTGCCATCTCCGGGTTGGGGAGGAGATCTTGCCCCAAGTGGAGGAGTTCAAGTACCTCGGAGTCTTGTTCACGAGTGGGGGAAGAGTGGAACGTGAGATCGACAGGCGGATCGGTGCGGCGTCTTCAGTAATACGGACGCTGTATCGATCCGTTGTGGTGAAGAAGGAGCTGAGCCGGAAGGCAAAGCTCTCAATTTACCGGTCGATCTACGTTCCCATCCTCACCTATGGTCATAAGCTTTGGGTTATGACCGAAAGGACAAGATCACGGGTACAAGCGGCCGAAATGAGTTTCCTCCGCCGGGTGGCGGGGCTCTCCCTTAGAGATAGGGTGAGAAGCTCTGCCATCCGGGAGGAGCTCAAAGTAAAGCCGCTGCTCCTCCACATGGAGAGGAGCCAGATGAGGTGGTTCGGGCATCTGGTCAGGATGCCACCCGAGCGCCTCCCTAGGGAGGTGTTTAGGGCACGTCCCACCGGTAGGAGGCCGCGGGGAAGACCCAGGACACGTTGGGAAGACTATGTCTCCCGGCTGGCCTGGGAACGCCTCGGGGTCCCACAGGAAGAGCTGGACGAAGTGGCTGGGGAGAGGGAAGTCTGGGCTTCCCTGCTTAAGCTGCTGCCCCCGCGACCCGACCTCGGATAAGCGGAAGAAGATGGATGGATGGATTTTTTTTTTAATTTTTTAAAACGTTTTTTTAAATATTTAAATTTTTTTTTTAAATATTTTTAAAAAAAAATCACTTTTTTAAACTTTTTTTTAACTTTTTTAAAAATGTTTTACCCTAACTCTAACCCTAACCCTAACCCTAATCTTAACCCTAACACTAACCCTAACCCTAACCCTAATCTTAACCCTAACCCTAATCTTAACCCTAACCCTAATTACCTAATTGTTTAAAAAAATTTAAAAAAAATTAAATTGTTTTAAATTGTTTTAAAAAATTATTAAAAAGTTTAAAAACATTATTAAAAATTTTTTTTTTAAATAAAAATTAAAAAAAATAAAAACATTTAAAAACATTTTTAAAAAATGTTTAATTTTTTTTTTTAATTTTTAGATTTAAAAAAAATATATATATATATATATTTTTTTTAAATATTTTAATATTTTTAATTTTTTTTTAAACTTTTTTTTTAACTTTTTTTTAACTTTTTTAAATTTTTTTATTTTTTTTTTACCCTAACTCTAACCCTAACCCTAATCTTAACCCTAACACTAACCCTAACCCTAATCTTAACCCTAACCCTAATCTTAACCCTAACCCTAACCCTAATCTTAACCCTAACCCTAATTGTTTAAAAAAATTAAAAAAATTAAAAATTGTTTTAAATTGTTTTAAAAAATTAAAAAAATTAAAATAAAGTTTTAATAAATTTTTTAAAAATAAAATAAATTAAATAAAAACATTTAAAAACATTTCTAAAAAATTAAAAACATTTGAAAATCATTTTTTGTACCTTGAAAATCATTTTTAACCTTGAAAAAAAATGTTTACCTTGAAAATTTGTTTTACCTTGAAAATCAGTTTTTACCTTTATAATCATGTTTTAACTTAAAACATTTTTTTATTTTTACTTGGTTTTTTTTGTTTAATTTTTTTTTAATTTTTTTTTAAAAAAATAAAAAATTTTGTAAATTAAAAAAAAAAAAAAAAAAATTTTTTTTTTTAAATTTTAAAAAAATGTAAAACTTTTTTTTTTTTTTTAATTTTTTTTTTTTTTTTTAATTTTTTGAATTTTTTTGAAAAATTTTTATATTTTTTTTTTAAATATTTTAACTTTTTTTAAACTTTTTTTTTTACTTTTTTTAAAATGTTTTACCCTAACTCTAACCCTAACCCTAATCTTAACCCTAACCCTAACCCTAACCCTAATCTTAACCCTAACCCTAATTACCTAATTGTTTAAAAAAATTAAACATTTTTAAAATTGTTTTAAATTGTTTTAAAAAATTAAAAAAAAGTTTAAAAAAATTATGAAAAATTTAAAAAAAATTAAAAAAAATTAAAAAAAATTAAAAAAAATTAAAAAAATTTAAAAAAAATTAAAAAAATTTAAAAAAATTTAAAAAATTTTACAAATATTTAAAAAAATTTAAAAAAAATTTAAAAATTTTAAAAAAAATTTAAAAAAATAAAAACATTTAAAAACATTTAAAAAAAATTAAAAACATTTGAAAATCATTTTTTACCTTGAAAATCAGTTTTTGAAAAAAAAAATTTACCTTGAAAAGTTTTTTTTACCTTGAAAATCATTTGTTTACCTTGAAAATCATTTTTAACCTTGAAAAAATAATTTTACCTTGAAAATTTTTTTTACCTTGAAAATCATGTCATGGCTGTCTTGAGTTTCCAATCATTTCTACAACTCTTATTTTTTTGTGATAGATTGATTGGAGCACATACTTGGTCACAAAAAACATTCATGAAGTTTGCTTCTTTTATGAATTTATTATGGCTCTACTGAAAATGTGAGCAAATGTGCTGGGTCAAAAGTATACAAGTATACACTATGACTGAGGAGTCATGGTGTAACTTTGTGTGATGTTTGAGTTGTCCGACTTTTTGTGTGGCCATAAACGCACCAGTGGCTTAGTGCTATGCGTGTTGGTGACAGATGACAAGTTGCTTTTGGCCTGGTTTGTACGGCAGAAAATGACTAGTTTTTCCAGATAGAAGTTTTTTACTCATGTTTTTGGTGTGGTTATGGCCCAATATAAACAGTTTTGCTCAATAAAGTGATCGATATAATTCCTGCCCCCGTCAATTCCTGTCAATTGAACACCGTTAGTGCCGCTTGTTGTCACTGTCACTCAGAGTTGCATTGCAAAATTACACAGAATAAATGTGTTTATTTTGTTTAGAATTCAGATGGGATTTGATTTGGTGTGTGGCATATATTTGCTGTGCGCAGAGGACGCTTGAGCAGTGCGCAATTGCGCAGGCGCGCACCTTAGAGGGAATGTTGGACTGTATATATGTGTGTGTATATATATATGTATATATATATATATATATATATATATATATATATATATATATATATATATATATATATGTGTGTGTGTTTGTGGGTATATAATAATATATACACTTATATGTAGTCGTGGTCAAAAGTTTACATACACTTAAATTAACCCTAACCCTAAAAAAAAAAGTTAATTGTTAAAATTGTTTAACAAAATTAAAAAATAATTAAATTGTTTTAAAAAATTAATTTTTTTAAAAAAAAGTTTAAAAAAAATTTAAAAATAAAAAAAATAAAAAATAAAAACATTTAAAAACATTTTTTTTAAATTAAAAACATTTGAAAATCATTTTTTTACCTTGAAAATCATTTTTAACCTTGAAAAAAAAATGTTACCTTGAACATTTTTTTTTACCTTGAAAATCAGTTTTTACCTTGATAATCATGTTTTAACTTAAAACATTTTTATTTTATTTTTTTTTTAATTTTTATTTATTTTTTTTTGTAAATTTTTTTTTTTTTTGTAAATTTTTCAAATTTTTAAATGTTTTTTAATTTTTTTAATTAAAAAAAAAAAATTCTTTAATTTTTTTTAATTTTTTAATTTTTTAATTTTTTTTTAAATATTTTTATTTAAAAAAAAATATTTTTTAAATATTTTTAAAAAAATTTAACTTTTTTTAAACTTTTTTTAAACTTTAAAAAAAAAATGTTACCATAACTCTAACCCTAACCCTAATCTTAACCCTAACACTAACCCTAACCCTAATCTTAACCCTAACCCTAACCCTAATCTTAACCCTAACCCTAACCCTAATTACCTAATTGTTTAAAAAAATTTAAAAAATTAAAAATTGTTTTAAATTGTTTTAAAAAATTAAAAAAAAGTTTAAAAAAATTATAAAAATTAAAAAAAATAAAAAAATAAAAACATTTAAAAAAAATTAAAAACATTTGAAAATCATTTTTTACCTTGAAAATCATTTTTTGAAAAAAAAATTTTACCTTGAAAAAAAAAATTTACCTTGAAAAGTTTTTTTTACCTTGAAAATCATTTGTTTACCTTGAAAATCATGTCATGGCTGTCTTGAGTTTCCAATCATTTCTACAACTCTTATTTTTTTGTGATGAGTGATTGGAGCACATACTTGTTGGTCACAAAAAACATTCATGAAGTTTGCTTCTTTTATGAATTTATTATGGCTCTACTGAAAATGTGAGCAAATGTGCTGGGTCAAAAGTATACAACTATACACTATGACTGAGGAGTCATGGTGTAACTTTGTGTGATGTTTGAGTTGTCC